>NC_056561.1:42130061-42152683 GCF_013358625.1 Macadamia integrifolia | reverse complement strand
GAGGAGCCTGATTCGAGCTGAGAGGGTTCTGTTATACACTCGAGCTGTTGGATGTTCACTGTCGCTCAATACCTTTACATAGAAGAAAAAAAATGCATTAAAAAAATCTTTTTAGTGTTGATTTAATTTCATTTTCCTGAGAGACAAACGGAGCCTTATCCCAAAAGATTGAATTAAAAGCGCCAAAACCCACAAGGGAGGTACAGTTTCAGCTCTCAACTTTTAAAACCTATATCTGAAGAAGTTTCCTTATCAAGACGAATATCAGCGTCAATGGTACTGCCACTGCCACTGCCACTGCCACTGCAGTTCACCATGCTTTCCTATTGGCGGCGGCGAAGTATCAGAGACTGTTATCTCTGGTTTCTGAAAAAGGCGAAAGAGAGAGTGATGATACTGCCTTGTGGTTGTGGTTCTTCTCCTCTTGTTTCCAACTTTTTAAGAGAGAGAATCAAACTAGTAGAGGTGTTTCCGGTAAGGATTTTGAGGAAGAAGGTCTGGTGTTGCAGAGTTGAGAGGAAAGAAAATGGGTTACAAGTGTTGTACAGAATGTAGTAAAAAATGCTTGTTGATTCATGGCAAGAGAGACCCTTCTCCCATTGCTGTTTCTTTCTTCAAAGTCTTGGTCGATGATCGCTTCACTAAATTTCTGGTATGACTATGAGCCTCTCTCTCTCTCCGTTGATCTCTGCTTTGTTCTTCTCAACATTTTGCAAAACTAGTGTTGTCTTTTCTGGGTTTCAGTACTTTATTGTAGAAGTTGCCCACTGAACTCGTTTGGCTTTCGGATCTCTTATGATAGAATCAGAGATTATTCACTAAGCAAAAACTGTCCATACCACTCTTTACCTCGTAATGTGATCACCCCTTGCTTGTGTCTAGGTTTTGACATAGAGACAATATATGGAAACCTAAAACCCTAATTTCAACATAATTACAATTTTACCGACTTCTGTAATGGGGTTGGAATCGTCGTCTCCTTGAGGTTTTTAAACCTCCAAGATTAAAAAACTACTCCCAATCAATATATGGTGCATTCCAATATGTGATTATATTCATCACTCAGACACTCAAAATAGTGGATATAGACAGAGACTTAAAAGAACAAAGCGCAGATTGGGAAGAACAAAAAAGACTTGTTAAAACCCCTTGTTAAATTTTCAGACCGTCTATAGAATATATAGACAATATACCTTTTTCACATATGGTTGTATCTATACATAAACAAATGTGTTTGTATGTGTACAAGCATCCCTGTACATATACAATTGCCCCTGTACACCTATATATAGGTGTAGACCCACACTCACACCCATCCTTGGCACGAGAAATATTTAGAAACTTTGACACTAAACAGAAATAAATCCAACAATGTAATGGATTGAAAACCCAACCCAAGAAAAAATACAGACCCAATACTAATTATAAGGATCCTTAGAATACAAGACACACAACCCCAAACATAAATCTAATTGAGTTAGTCATGCCTCCAGTAAAATTGTTAAGAAGCTTAAGAATAACCATGCCTAATTATGATTTCTTTCAATTTTTCTTGTTTGACAATGTGCTTGTGATAGCTCCATGTGTAATCATGGTCTTTGTGAAAATTGCAAATTGAGGTTGCATGATAATATTATTGTTGATGGGGAAAAATCCCTCTAAATTGAGATTGTATAACAGCATTTTAAGTGTTCCTTGTTTTTTAGATGCCATTTGTTGAATGCTTGGTTTTGAAATGCTGCTCTTTTATCGAATATGTTTGGCGGATCATTATAATCATTCTTAAAACAACCTTCACAGTTCATACCTCCAAAATTTGCCTGCTCTGTATGCTCCATGCTTGGTGAAAAAGCTTATCTGGAAGACTCAAATGGACGACGTTGGAGTGTCAGATTATCGACAATCGATGGCTCCTTGGCTTTTCGACAAGGGTGGGATGAATTTGCATCGGATCATTTTCTGAAAATTGGACAATTTTTAATATTCACATACATTATTGGATCACATTTTGTGGTTCAAATATATGATGAAAGTGGCTGTGAGAAATTGAATTTCCCTCTGAAACTGCACAGTGGTGGTGGAAAAAAGGCTAATCCTAAGCTTTCCTCCGATCATTTGCCTTCAGATAGCGAAACCTATGTTCCTAAGGAGGCCCCTTCTTTCTTGATTGATAGAGGTTCTAGGAATGAGCAGGGTTCAAACTCAACATCTCCTTCTGCATCTAATATTGAAATAATTAACAGTGCTTTCAAAGATGCTCAGAAGACAGAGATGGCTGGTAAAAAGGCTTCTCTTTGTCATATTACTCAAGAGAGGCCTAAATCTCAGCCGGCGGTAGACCATGAAGAAGTTCCATTCTACATAATTGATAGAGATAACATGACTGAACAAGGAGAAACCAGGACCTCCCATTTTGACCTGTCAAGCTTTGAAATGTTCAGAGACAAATCTGGGGCTGGTCAAATGGAGGAAGCATCAGTGGCCATTGGGAAAAAACATTCTCCCTATCATGAAAAGGAGAAGAGGAACCCTGATATGCCCAATATTGTCTGTGAACTTGGTGCAAGACACAACACCATTAATTTGGGTTAGTATATATGCCTGGAGTCTGTTCGTCACCTTATCTACTTCTATCAGCATTGTTTTGATTGCTGCTGTTGTCATTTTATTTATCATTGCTTTGACTGATTCCTACATGGTGAGTTGTTGGGCTTGTAGGAAGCAGGTCAGCAGTAAAACCAAAAATGGAAGAAATTCCCCTTGTTGGAAGCAGTGGAAGTGTTCCGCAGATTATGACTAAAATGTCTGCGTGCTTTGATGTTCCAGTTGTCTTGGAAATGGAAAAAGGTCAATCTCTTTATTGGATGCTTCTTAATAAAGATGCTGTTATCTTGATGCATTCATATTTTGGTTTTTATTTCTTATCGAAATCACTGGATATATCTAAACAAGGTCCCTCCATCTCATTTAGGAAAAATTGTTATTGATGAGCAGGGAAAGGGCTGAAGATAAATAAGAAAGAACATAGAGAAGCTAACGCTGTCAATGGGTCCGATTCGAGCCGGTTTGCACTGATTTAATCCGAAACTGATTAGAGAGCTTGCAGATCCGATTCGTTCCAATAATCTGACGGCCAATGCAAATGAGCCAAACTCGAATCCAATAAGGAGTCAGTTATCCAATCCGATTATGTAAAACATTTATAATTAATATCTATTTTTTCTTAAAAAAACTACATATTATATAAAAGTTTGACAAAAATAAAATCTGAATGATAGTAAGCTGTGCACAAGCTAGTTTTGGCCCCCCCCCCCAAAAAAAATCCCTATATAATCTCATATAATCATTATATACAATCTTATCTTAAATATATAAGATCTTAATTGGATTGGGTCATTATGGGAATAAATCAATGTATATCCGGATGGATCTATTATATATTGGATCACTACTTAACGGATCGAATCAAACCCTTAATGCCAAGCCCTTATTGGATCTGGATCAAAATCAGATCCATTGACAGTCCTAAAAGAAGTCAATTTTTGTTGTTGTTGTTGTTGTCATTATTACTATTGACTTTTTGTAAATTCTCTTTCAAATGGAGCTGCTGCCTGTTTGCAAAATTTTTTTGGCTTGTTATTTTTATTTGATTTATCTAATCCGTGCCGCTCTGGCTTCAATTTTAACTTCGTGCTACATTAGTGTGCTTGACAGGGAAGAAGGTCAGGGTGATTAAAGAAGAATTTGAGGAGAAGGTTAATCTTAGTACAAAAGACAAGGAAAAAGCTTACAAACCTGTGAAAATAGAACCAAAGGATTCAGATGATCTCTCAGCACCCAATCTGATCAAGTTTTGCTATTCAGTGACGGCAGTTACACAGTCTTGGCTTGTATGTATTTCATTTCAACTTTCAAGTTTGCCTTGTTTATTAATTTTATATGTATTTTGTTTCAAAAGGAAAATCTGTTAGGAACCAAACTGCTTACAACAGACTCTTGTAACCTCATTTCTTTGCCCTTGGCTGCATCACACACAACCTCTTTTAGTGAGGTCTTTTTTTTTTTGTCATTTTCTTTCCCTTTTCTTCTGCTCTCTTTGTTTCAGATTGCTTCTCCTCTCTACCATATCACATCTTGCACAGGCATGGCCTCGAATAACTGGGCAGCAGAGGTGGTTAGGCGACAAAATAGAGTAGGAGAGTGGATAGGGACAGGGTTGGGGCTTTGGAAGACAGTTGGGCCTTGGAGATGGGTGGAGCCCCTGTTTTGGGGGCCGCCACTGCAATCTCCTGGGAAATGGGGAGAGTGGGAGAATACAGAGACTAAAGGTGGGGAAGTAATGATTGGGAAGGGGGGAAAGACGAGAGGGACATGGGTTTAGAAAGGAGATGTAAAGCCCTTATTACATGCTTCTTGTGCCTTAAGAGCTAGTTGAAATCGGATGACACAATCTTAATGATGGTGAAGGTGCCAACTGGTGCAGCTAGTAAGGACCTAAGCCCTTTGTCCCCAGGTTCTACCTCCATTTGAGTTGTTGGGTTTGTGGGTCTTAAGGGTTGGGCTTTTCCTTGTAATCCCATGTCAGTTGTAGTACACCTCCACCCCAAAAAAAAATAAAAATCTGGGACCTATTGATTGGTGGGGCCTAACCCTTTGCATATATGCTTGTTAACAAATAATGTAGATAGTGTACTAAGTAGTTTTTCTGTCTTCTCAAGGTTTTTGCTATCTAATTTTTGCTACATTCAACATGCATGCAGGAGTTGCCAACAGTTTCAAGAAAGGGGAAGCCAAAAATGGAAAGGAAAATAGTACTTCTACGTGATTCAGCCGGAAGAGTGTGGCCAGTCCTCTATCAAGAAAGATGTGAGTTCAGAGGCTTAACCAGTGGGTGGAAAGCTTTCGCCAAGGCAAACAACATTCAACCAGGAGATGTATGCTTGTTTGGAGTTGAAAATCAATCAGAAGGTCTGCTCCGGGTTAATATTGTTAGGAAGTAAGATAAACTCCAAATCCCACCTCTTTTTTTTTCCTTCCCCAAGCCCTACATGTCCTGTTATGCCAAATAAATTTGTTTGCTAGTTTAGGTTGCAAAAACTTCTGCACTTCTACGCATTTCCTATATTAACCATTGGTGTAGAATCCTGTAGATGGAAAAAGTACATCAAGTGTTTATGATGCATTGACAGTACATGGCTATGATTCATGATTTTTATTATATTTGTAAATTCTACCATAGGTAAATACTCTAATGCTTGCCATCATTCTCTTTATTGTTTTGCTCAGAAGTTGACATATTGCTTATGAAGTCCTACATGTACAAAGTATGTGAATCTCTTCTTCCCAAGTTTCTATAGGGGCCTTAGAGGCTATTTGGTTGTTATCATAAACTAAGAAAACCAAAATGCAACCTATGTCCACCTTGAGAACCCAAACAAGCAATCTCAAACACTTGCTGGTGGGTTTGTATCAGATGGTCCTCCCTGCTGGGATTGTGGGAGATTGTTGTGTATTTGGATGCTGCAATGGTGATGAAGTGGCTGGTGCTGAAGATTTGTGACTCATCTTGGACAATCTTTGTTATTTCATTTTGGATAATGTTGCTTTTTGTACATCCAGTGATGTGGAAATCAAGTGGCTGGTGAGTGTTACCAGTTTAAATGAATGGTTTTAGTATAGGATGGAAAGAGAACTGTCATGTATGGTTAGTAGAACTGTTAGAAGAAAAAACTTCCGTACGGAAGTTATATATATATATAACTTCCGCACGGAAGTTTTTTCTTCTAACAGAGGAAAGTATATACCAAGTGGCTAACTGGAACTAATTACCACATTTGGACTCTGGTATTTGGTTACTAATTACCCCATTTTCATTCCAAGTGGCACAACTATCTTTTCAGAACAGGAAAAGTTCCATGGTTTGTGGAGCTCGGGGCTGTATTGGCCACATGGCTAAATTATAGTCATCCATGTGTCTCAATCCCCTACTTATGTGTTAGGTTTGAATCTAATTTGACATTGTCAAGTATCAATGGAGAATGTGAGAAAGGGTAATGTGAAAGGGTAATGTTAGATAGATGCTCTTTCAGAGTGTCTCCTGCCTGACAAGATTCCAAGCCACTGAATTAGTGGGATCAACAGTTGAACCCACATCTATACATGAGTTGGTGGTCTTATTGATTCAGTGGTGAAGGAATTTTCCCTTGACACACGATATTCCTACCCATTAGGTTGTGGGGTCCACAGTGGAACCGACTTCTCTAGATGGTCCCATTGATTCCCCTCCCAACCAAACCAAGACTATTTGAACGAATCTGTTTGTTTTTTTTTTGTTTTTTAATCCGAATATCATGTGGGATTCGGGAAGCTCCTAAAACGTTATTCAAGAAGAGAAATATAATATTAAAAAACAAAAGGGATATAACCCTTCTTACCCCCAACTCATGAGATATAAAATCACTCAACAAACTTAAATGAAAAACATCCATAAGAGGAAAGATGACAGTCTAAAGATTGATATTATTGCTTTGCCAATGATGCAATGAATATCAATTGAAAGACTTTTTTTTGCTAACAACGGGTATACTAGTCCTGTAGGTCTATATTGACTCCACAACGGTATGAATCGGGGTCATACCGGGGTTGAATGAGAACCATTCATACAGGGATTGAATGAGAACCATTCAACTTTTACTCTATCACTCTTTAAACTTGTAAGAAAAATCTATAACAAAAAAAGATTACATTCAAAAATTGATAAATCAATTTTATCCTTTGCGAATTTGTCTTTTGCCCTCTCATTGGTGCGGTTTTCTTGGGTAAGAATTGGTGTGGTTTTTCACCTAGGTGCTGTGGAGTATTTTTTTGTCAAATTATTATGCCTGTCTATCCTAAAATGGTCTTAAAAAAATATATATAATAAAATAAAATAAAATGCATCCTAAAATGGGATTGAAGTATTGAAATGTGCAACCTTATCGCATGAATAGATGATGCGGATGACATGGTCTTAGATATCGGTATTGGTATACATATCGGTTGGATTCGACTTTTTTTCAAGAGCCATGGTTGAGCCATGGTTTTAAGTATCGTATTGGATTGGTATTAATTGAGATCGATCCCTAATCGATCTGAATCATTATCCATATTGATTCAGGATAAAATAATAAAAAGTTAATACTTAAAAAAAAAAAACAGGGCAAAATCGATTCGAATCGGTATCGGAATCTGCCAAGAGCACATCGCCCATAGAGTGCTCAGCTTGGTGGTTTGACACGTGGATGAGGCTGGTGCGTGAAACGAAGGTATAAAAAATTAACACTTTTACCCACGTGCGGCATGCAAAATACCGATGCTTTAATATTATGGGCCATTTTACCCTCTGTTCCGATACTAGTACTATGATATCGGTATTGACCACGGCCGATACCTTGAACTGTGGCGGTCTTCCAAAAATCTCCGTCGGTGTTCAAGGGTGGAAACAAAAAACAAAAGATAAAAAATCCTTCCACGGAGTATTGGGATCTTTTCCAACGCCAATAATGGTTTAACTATACATTCAAAGGCGGGAAAAGCTTAGACACACATCTCATATCTCGAACATCCCATATCTCGAGTTGTTGATCGATGTTGGGATGTGTGACCAAACCCCACCAACCCCTGGATGATCGATAAAGAGGAATCTGATCCTTCCATGGAAGGGGCTCAACTGAAGTATAGAGATCTATTTAGTAGCCGGCAATGGTTAGTCTCAAAAGGATGAAGATCTGAAAACCCTTTACCCTTCATCCCCAACTTCGCTTCTCTCACAATTTGGGTGCAATTCCTCTCTGTTAAGGATAACGGCTAACCCATTCAAATTCAAAATTATTTTGAATTACGCAATCCTAATCCTATTCTAATTGTTACTACCTTCTGTAAATTAAATTCTATATATAAATATAACCTCTAAGCAGAGAAAGGAGAGCAAGAACTCCCACTTCCTTCATCATATTCGATCTGCCGTCAGCGAGATGATGCAATCGCTCCCTCTCTCTCTCTCTCCCCGCTGATTTTATTTTAGTTTGCAGCTTCTCTGTTGTTCCAGGGACAGCGAGAGCGAGGTCAAGGTCGAGGTTCAATTTTCTCCGGCGAGAGGTCGAGGTTCCTCTGTGCACGAAGATATGGAGGTTGAACTCGACCATTATGAGATTCTGGGGTTACGATCAGGGGAAGACGGTGCAAAACTCACTGAAAAAGACATCTCAAAAGCTTACAAAATTAAAGCCCTCAAATTGCATCCAGACAAACGTCCAAACGATCCTAATGCTCACTCCGAGTTTCAAAAGCTCAAGACGTCCTATGAGATTCTTAAAGATGAAAAAACTCGGAAGTTGTTTGATGAACTTTTGCAGATAAAACGTGACCAACGTCTCCGCCAGTCACAATATGATGCGAAACGTCGCAAGCTTATGTCTGATCTTGAGGAGCGAGAACGAGCTGCTTTTGCTCCAGACCGTCCTGCGAAAGCCCGGGAAGAAGAAGAGAGAATAACGAAGAAACTTAAAGAAGAAATTGCCCGAGTTCGTGCTATGCATGTTAAGAACACAGCTCCAGCAACAGCCTCGAAGGCTGGAACAGCTGGAGTGGGCGGGGAGAATATTAGGAGCACAGAAAGTTTGAACAAAGTGAAGGTCCTGAAGGTTTCTTGGGAGACTGGAAGTGATGGTTATAGTGCTCAAAGGTTGAAGGAATTGTTTGGAAAATTTGGAGACGTTAAAGATGTAATTCGATCAAAGGGAACAAAGAGAAGAGGGTCTGCACTGGTTGTTATGGTGTCTAACGATGCTGCACTTGCTGCTCTGGAAACTGTGTGTGGAGATCTTTCAAATCCTCTTTTGGTTCTTCCTCTTCAGCCAGTTGAGACTACTGAATTTTCCACTGCCTCGCATGCTAAGATTCATATGGAGCCCCATGGTCCAAAGTTGAACAATCTTGTTGGTGCTGGTTATCAGGCATATGAGAATTCCATATTAGAGAAGCTTCAAAAAAAGGCTGCACAAAAGCGAAAGTGATCTGCAAAAGCTTTTAAAAGAGGATTCTGAATGGTGGTCATGGCTTGTTCATATTTGAAAGAAGGTATAATTGTATTACTTGTGGGGGCCCTTTTTTATTTGAGGTCTAAATCCTCAGGTGTAATGCTTAATTCTTCAATTTTTGTAAATTGTTATGTACCATGATAGAGCACCACCCCCTCTTATTTGTATAAATGTTGTCAAAGTGCACGACTCATTTTGTTTCTAAACTGGTCGGGGAAAAAAAAAAATCCAGTCCAATCGCTGCTCATCATGTGGGTGTAATTTGATCAATAAAACATAAAAAAAGATCAAATTTCCACTGCTAAGCAGATCACTGGATTTCGTGATCACTTCTTTTTTTCTGATATCTTGAAACTTGAAAGTTGCTTCAAGTTTTCTAGCTTCACTTCTGCTGTTACGGCTATGGAATTTTGGTTGATAGTTTGATCAAATCAGCTTGCTTGGTAGAACTCAGTGATGGTTCTTCATTTTGTATACTATCAAACTGTTTTGTGTGAGTTCAGTGCACAGAAAGTTCCCTACTTGAGTTCCAGACTTCACTCACAGCCGGAGAGGTCCTCAGAATCCTATTGAGATTAAGGAACTCAAACCCAACTTGGTATCTGTTGTTTAGGCCAAGAAAAAGTTTTTCTATTACCTTTTGTAGCATAATTGTTGATGAGATCCTATGGTTGTATGAGATCAAAGGTCTGTGTATCTTTCAACCATAAATTCAACTTTTTACATTTTCTGGGTAGTTACAATTCTGTATGATTTGCTATGAAATATATATCAATGCTTCCAATGTCGAACAACTATACAGTTATCTTGCAGATGGGAGAATGCAACCACTTGAAAAGTTAGAGCTTTCAATTTCTAGAGAGTCTGATGGGGAACTTATGTGTGGAGATTGCCTTGACTGAGAGCTTGAGCATCTTGTGTAATTTCTCTGCCTTCCCTTTTCAATTTTAATGGCATCTTGAATAGCCAAAACTATTTCCTGCATCTTTGGCCTGCAACTTCCATGTGGCTCAACACTAAGGATTGCAACTTCAGCTATCCTCCAAAGTGACTCTATTTTAATATCACCTGCTAATGAAGGATCTAGGATGCTCATCACATCCCCTTTACGAATCAATGACCTTGCCTGCAAAACAATAAACTCCAACAGAATGTAATTTCAACTCAAAAAATGGTTTAAAAAATGTGGGATATGTGACCAAATGATACTAAAGCTTGAATATGAACTATTCATATTTAGGAATCACACACAAGAAGAAAGAGCATTTTTGTAGCCTATTCAAGCAAATGTGAATTTGTTTCAACCTACACTTCGGAAGACATATAATCTCCATAACATACATGATGACATCCATGTTGGATCTCTCTCTCTCTCTCTTATCATGTGTAATAAGTTGTAGTACTGAAAAACATGCTACTGGAAAGCCATAATCTAGCTGTCCCACCAAGAATTTCTTGTAGCATGGTCTGCTGTACCGTGGGAATATCTTGAAATGATCCATAGATGTTCAACTGATCCCCCTGTAACTCATATACTTGAATCTCCTCTTGTAGCATTGTCTAGTACCTTTTAGTTGGCAGTTGAACTAGAAGGGTATACAGAGTGCAGCTTTGTTAGAGCCACACAGGGATGGAGCCTTTGTTATCTATGGCCATGAGATACCCATAGATGTAGTCTTATTTCCATTCTTTATGAAAGAATGAGTTTATTGGGATTGACACATTTGTTTCTCCTACTAAATATATTTTGTTCTAGTCAATAGCTTAGAGAAGCAGTGCCTCTAAAAGTTCCTCGTACTAACAATCTTTTTGTTTTAGTCAAAGATTGGAAAGAGGCGTACCCAGTGAACAATGTGCCATTCAGCACCGTACTCTTCTGCTGAGAAAGGTTTTTTTCCTGATATCAGCTCCAAAAGAACAACCCCAAAACTGTAGACATCACTCTTTTCAGTTAACTGTTGATTAGCATAGTACCTGCCAGAGGAATTACATGGTAAGCGAAGTTCATAATGACAAATTTCTAATATCAGCACATGTAATTTATGCTTACTCAGGATCAAGGTAGCCGACTGTGCCACATGCAACACTTGACACATGGGTGAGATTATCATCAGCTTGCTTTGAGAGCCCAAAATCTGACACCTTTGCCCTCATATTGATGTCGAGAAGAATATTGCTAGTCTTGACATCTCGGTGGATGATGCTTGGGTTGCACCCAGTATGCAAGTACTCAAGGCCTAATCATAATTACATTATTTAAGAGTTCTACTGTATTATAAATTTCAAAACTAATTGTTGTATAAACGGTATAGAATTTTCGTAAGAAACCTTTAGCCGCATCTTCTGCAATAGAAAGACGGGAGAGCCAGCCCAAGCGCTTCTGGTCAACAGAATCTGGTCAGCAGATTATGTTATAAATTTTGATGGAACTGTTTCTATACAATTATATTTACACAAATATTAGCTGTAGCTAATCTAGTTTAGAAGGTCATACCTTGTATATAGTCCTGCAGAGATCCATTGTGCATATACTCATAAACTAGAATATGTTGATGGGCTTCCTCGCAGTATCCAACTAAAGGAACCAAGTTTCTATGATGAATTCTTGACAAGAGGGCAACCTGAATATGACATTTGATGATGAGTTCATATATAATGTATGGGAAAAAGAATGCTACCCTGCTGGCGCAGGTGCACACCAGCGCATGGGCCAATGTGAGGGAGCATAGGAGCATCTTCAGCACATGGTGGAGTGGGGGCAGCATGGTCTTTCCGCTTCCTGCTCTGTCTGGGCGTGGGGGAATGCAAGCGGGTAGGGTTCTTTCTCCCATAATTTTTAAATCGATTGATAGACTTCAAATATACTGCAATATGTTACATATATGGTGATATGGAATGAATTATTTGTTATGTATAATATAATATATTATGTGATATATACTATATTTATTACAATGCAGGGAATTGGTGATCAGAATGCAAAACTCCCAACAGCAGGAACCAGTACAGGAGAAAATGCTTGATACAAAGAAAACCTGGAATGCTTGGCCAACTCACCCATCCATATAATGCGACATGGCATTCTCCAAGTTTATAATTCACAAAGCAGGTTGGAAGTTCTTCAATTCTACCTATTTCTAGTGGCCCTGTAGAATTGGTTCTCTTGTTGATACAGAACTTCTACCCATTTCTAGTTGTCTTTTGAAGCTTTTGCTTATCTTTTCCCTTTTAATTAAGCATGTGATGGTTGATGATGCATGGATTTGATGAAGTAGTACTTGTGGTCCCCTTCAAATTTATCATCTTAGGTATATCTGATGTTTAGGCTCACCCCTCCCAGTAGTTTGCATAGGCGGACCAGCAATTTGTAATAGCCCTTTTAGGTATATCTGATGTTTGGGCTTCAGAGAAAAATCATTTCTCTCATGAATTCACATCTTTCATTAGCATGGAGAATGTTTTGCTCTTTTGTCCTCATCCCCCTTCTTAGTGTCTGCTTATATGGAATAGGCCATTCATGTGCATGTGTTGCTGGAAGTCTCAAAACCTGGACTTTTGATAATCTAAAATTTCAAATCTCACTGGCCATCAAAAGAAAGTTTGATGCTGACCAACTATGGGGATCCTCAATTTTTCTTCAAACAAGGATCTTGACCATGGAAGAAAGAAATACTGATATTCAGTTTTTAAAGAAATTCCACTCATTTTTATGCTGGTTCAATGGTTTGTAACTTAAATAGCATGTACTTCTAATGTGATGGTAAGCATATCTGGTTACGATGGATACTATTCATTTCTGACATCCAAAGATTCCAAAAACAGTCCATAATTAAAAGAAAGCCTGAATATGGGCCTACCTCATTGGTAAATTGTTGGTTTCCATGGCTAGATGCATCAGCCAATATCTTGACCGCCACTTCTTTTCCATCTTTCATCTTTCCATAATAGACAGGTCCAAAGCTTCCTTTCCCTATTTTTCTAGAAAAATTGTTTGTAGCTTCTTCTATGTCAGAGAGTGTGATGTAGTAAGCCACATCTGGGCTTTCATCCTTCAATGACCCACCATGTACAAGAGAATAGGCAGCTGAAGGCTTGGATATTGTGCGCAAAGAATTACCTAAAATTCACAAAAAAGAAGCAGAAGATAAAGAAAGGAGAAAATGCAACTAGATGAGCGGAACTTCAAAAAGAAAGTTGGGGGAAGTGGTAAGGGCACATAGATTTATCATTACTTTTCTCCTGAGATGGCATTTTCCAAAGATTATGCAACAGTAGTAAACTCCCAAGGATGAAAACTGCAACCACCACAAATACTCCAATTGAAGTTCCAAGAATCAACTTAAGATCCATCTTGTGCTGTACCCGTTGAATGAGTTCAGGGTTGCCATCATAGCTGTGCATGTAGAATTACCATATTTTAATATTGATAATAGATTGTCAAAACTGAAATGTGACATCTGTAATAAGAGAAAATTAGTGTGGAGAAGTTGGTGGTATTATAATAGTTCCTCGGTCTGATAGTAATCTTTGTGTGTCTTGGTGGATCCTGGTTTTGAAATCCTATTTCATATTTATTGCCAAGTTGTCTGCATAATGTTGACAGTTATTCAGGAAAGAACTTCATATATCAGTTAGCGTATGTGTGACAATATCTGCTTCTGTTTTTTGTTAATATTTAGAAATTTTGCTTCCTTCTATTTTTGTATAATACGCTGAAGAAGGTCTCTTCTGAAAATTAGATAACTAGAGAGCTGGAGAAATCTTATTATTTATCTAAAATACAAAAAAGTGGAGTTTGTTGGATATTAGGACTTGTACAATCAAGGGCATACATCATTATAAACTTTTTCCCTCTGGAATAATTAGTTCAAGATCTGATCTGTTACAAAATGACTTGTTGCATGGTAAAGTGACTTTTGAGTATTTTCGTTGGCCTGAAAATGCAGGAAATAACCCAATTGAAACCAAATATGGTTCTAAATGACTGGATATTAATGATCTATAAACCTGATAATATGCATACTTACTTGAATACCAAATTTCCAGTTAACAACGTCGTAGGTATTTCCCCACTTAAAGAGTTATTCTGCACATATCTGCCACATACATATTTGATGGTTAGTCCTTATGTCCGATATGAGGTGGACTGTGAACACTCCGAGATGGCTAGCAGAAATATAAATAATAGAAATTATTGAAGAGGGCAAAGTAAAATTATTCCTTGAACTTAAAGATTTGACTGTTGTGAAATCTTTTTCTGTTTGACTACATACAATTCCCGTAAGCTAGGCAAATCTCCAAGGTAAGAAGGTATTGGACCAGTCAATCTGTTGTTCTCGAGATGCCTGCATGTTTACCAAGTAGACAAGGGATGAAATAATGTTCTGCAGCAAGGTTGAGCTTCTGAAACATCAAGATGGATTGAAAAAACTTACACAATGGTCAAATTTTGAAGATTACTTATGTCGGGGATTGACTCAGTTAAGGAGTTACCGTCCAGCCACCTAAGAAATCAAAGTAGAAATCAGAGTGGTGAAACCGGATATGAAAGTTGAGACAGAATTTAGAGGAGGAAAAGGGGATGGCGAAGAATGATTTATGTAGAGATAGCATTTACTTACAACTCTGTTAAACCATCCAAGTGCTTAAGCTTATCTGGGATTTCACCCTTCAAATGTTTCTCGGATAATGCACTGTTAAAATATCAGTTGAATCCCACTAGTTAGCAATTAATGACTAGAACTAGTTTCCTCTTTCAAATACACAACAATGTGGGGGGATAGTTTCTGAATTAGAGGGAAAAATAACAATATGGCGAAAGTAAGTAACATGAGAAATGCATTAAACTGACTTATAACCCTGCGAAGCCTGATTCCATGGTGGCAAAGCATCCTGCTGTGGCTTAGAGCATGACACTTTAAACCACTGTTACACAAGCAAGGAAAGGTGGACCACCATTTGGTGGTCTCATGTTGTAGATCTCTCTTGAACTGGTCATTTTATGCTGGGCTGTAGGATGATCCAATTTAATCAAATTTTGTGTCTGTGCGATCTCCTAGGTCAAACCGTCAAATGATGTGCCTATCTTCCATATTCTGGTTCCGTTCTACCCTTTGGGTACCTTAGATTTCTATATGCAATTATGACAGAAGACTGCAATGATGAGAAATTTCATAACTCAAATACAAGGCTAGGAGGATTACAGTTTTGTAATTCTTGGTGGAGTGCTGGAGCTGCAGATTACCCATTCCCATTGAGTTGGGATACAGGGGTCACCTTCTTCATGAATCCAATCACTTCCAGGGGACATGGAGCGGAAGGCATCCAGAGTCATCACTTCAAATTGAGAACGGTATCTTTCATCAGCTTACAGAGAGATTTCTGATTTCATGAAGAAGCAACAACAGAAAAACTGTCCATCACAGTAAAGGGGAGCACACCCCACTTCCTTCCCAATCTTATGGATGAAACTGCCCTTGTAAACACAGATGGAGCTGAATGAAGTGTAGGCGACGGTGCCTGAATCTTTGAGTTGCATGGTTTCTCTAAATGGGTTGTCATCAAACACGGTTCGGATCTATGGATACGGATTTGCAATGTTGCTTGCTAAAGAATTTAACTAATACCCTTGTAGGGCACCGAGAGACCAGATGGCAAGGGTGATAAAAGTTGGAAAACAGAGTCGGTAGCAATGAGGGTTAGTTTGGTCCCTAGAATTGGGAAGGAAGTGTAGTGCACCCGGATCACTCCCCATTTAAAGCTATGCTGAATGACTAGGGATAACAAGCAAATAACAAAAATTGACTTACCATCATTGCTCTCTGTCTTTGGGATAATCTGTACATACTTGCTTATCTCAATTGCATTTAGGAGTGGTCCATGGGTAGAATCCCTGGTCTTGACAAATTCGAGTGACAGTACAAAATCCAGAGATACATTCATGTAGCTGGGTTCATAAAGAGTGTAGCTGCCGTTGGCGTTGTCAGCAATATTCACTATCACATTGTTATAGCCAGGTACTTGAGGCTGTTGCAGTCTAAACTTCCGAATCTCATTCTTACCCAAATCTTCAATCTCAGCCAGGTATGCAAAAGCTCGAGCAGTAGCTGGGAAACCGTCGAGGGTTAACCTGTAGCTGAGTCTGCCTTGAGTGCCAACGACTGCAGTTTGCATTACTCTAACAGGTGGGAATTCCCGTGTTCTTATATTTATGTTCTTGGAGGTGCTGATACTTTCTGTTCCAGGAGCCACCCCAACAAGAAAGTTTTGCCTTTTATCTAGATCTGATTCCCATATTCGGTCATAAGGATCATCTGGATACCTGTTAGAAAAGGAAATAATCTAGGCACCTCTACTCTGATGAATGCAAGTAGAATAATTAATAAAATATATGTTATTTATATCAAATGCCATAACAAGAGTGAACTGGATGCTCTCTTTATGTAGCTCTTTGATTAATGTCTCCTGTGATGAGTGCTTTCTGGAGTTGTTTAGGGGATTATTTTAATTTCTTTGAGAAAACTGGAATGTAGCATGGCATCACAACTTTGATCTTGAATGAAAAAGCAAATTTGTATTCCCTGTTGTTAAGTGTGGAATTGATCTTATGATGGTAAAATACTAAAATAGTTGGCAATTATACTATATATTATCCTTCAGGCTTCAATGGTACTATGAAGTCTCTTTTTGCATCATGTATTTTAATGATTCTAAAGTTCATATATAAATTTTCTGAATGCTCATACCTAATTGGGTCCTTGCTCAGAGCACCAAAATTTACTCTGACTGCAACTGCTAGGTAGAAACTATCCTCATAATCTGTGGCATACAGTGAAAGGTTCAAGGGGCGCAATTCAAGTGTAGATATGAAAGGAGAGCCCGTTGAAGCACAGCACAGACACACATTGATGGAAGTAGAAGCTGCCCTGATAATCATCTCCTCAACATATACTCTTGAAGCATCTAAAACTGTTATGGTGGACCACATGGTAGCATCCATATAGAGCTGAAATTTGGGGTATGGATCTCCAGATACTGAGTTGCCATACTGAAACGTTGCTCGGACAAGGTGTCGCCTTCTCTCTGTGGTGCTCAAAGTGTAGCAGTACTTGTTTCCGTCTGCAGGAAAGTCTCTTCTTCTTTGATACTGTGGGATGTTTCCATTAGGATTCTTGATGTCAACTGCCTTACCGTGTCTAATGAATCCAGTGTCTGAAACCCATGCTAGTCCTGTACTTGGGTCAGTGTAATTACTTGTTCCTCCACAGTCTATGCTGACAAACTCTGCAATTTGTTTGTAAGGTCATAAACAAAGCTTATATTCTCACAAATTTGAAGTACTTGCAGAGTTGAAAACCCATGTATGATGTATCAGTTCTGAAAGGAAGATTTGTTATTCATGTTTTTCATCATAAATGGTAGTTTGTAATCATTCTTGGAAGGAAAAAAAAAATCTTCAAATCCCATCTTTTTCTCTGACAATATTCCAATTTGTGTGTGCTGTTTGGTGATGTTTCCATATCAAATTTAAACTGAAATGATAAAGAAGTTTAGTTACCAACTCAGTGTGAGAACATACCTTCAACTTGGCAAATAACAGAAGGAACTAGTTGCAGGAACAAAACCAGAAAATTTAATATGAGAGCCATTGAAGATGCCCTTCTGGTATTGTGTTGTGTCTATTGTCTAAGCAAAATTTACAGCTTTCTGTTTTGGTTCTAACTTCCTAGCCACCTTTTCTCCACTAATCCTTCACTCTATGAGATGAATGAGTTGGGTCATGTGAGTACAATGTCCATTCTTGTATATCTTTTCATCTTGGAATATGCTTTATTATAGCTTTCCTTTGTCAGGATTTAGAATGTGAATATGAGATATGCCCCTTCACCGACAAAAGGCCCAAGGCTAGAAAACTAAAAGAAATGCCTTATTCGAATACATTTCATTTGTTTTTATTCTTGGCCTCTTAGAAACAAGAAGAGGACAACATTGCCCATAAATTGCAATAGTTACAAGAGGGTTGGGGGTGGGGGTGGGGGTGGGGGTGGGGGAGGAGTTTATTACACTAAATACCCTCTTTCTCCCTTTGCTTGATTATTATAAGGGATTCCTTGTCTGCTTTACAGCCTTTGCCTCTTTTGCTCTGGTTTTTGTTTTTATGGGCAACAAGATTTGAGGATCCAGATGGATCTTTACATTTCACATAAAAAAGAAAAAAAGGCGCACCCAATATATAAAGCTCCCACTATTGTAAGGTTTGCGAAAAGCAAATGTACGCAGCCTTACACGCCGCTTTGTAGAGAGGCTCAATATGTGTTTACACTTCACATATTGGGTGCTAAACATACATGAGTATATATATTGCAGGTTTTTGATTCCTCACAATCAATACCATTCATTTGTCCTTGATCTACTTAAGATATTTCACTTCTGACTGTACGGGCGCGTTTCTGATTGGACGTTTCAAAGTGCTGTGCAGTGGAGATGATGCTATTGGGTGATGGGTGTTTGTAGTTGAGATCATCGCTATCGTTGCTGTCATTGTCGTGGTCATCATAATCTTCCTTCTTCACCTTTTCTTTTTCAAGAAGAATGTGAGTATCTTTGCTCTTGGGAAGTTGGTTCTCAATCTAATTGGCATCTTTAGTCTGTTAAAGCAGGAGTGCATGACCCTTTTAGCTTTGGATGTTACTTTCTTTAAAGACTTGAAACCCAAGCACAATGTGGTCCTTCGAAACTCCAACTTTATCCAAATACTTGACTGGAATGCAATGGCAAGAGTAGTTACATGCAAAAAATAGTGTTGTCCCCACAAATATCACATTGGAATTGAAAAACCAGTAAAGGGAAGAAGCTCGTTTCCTTTGTTAAAGGGAACGCCTAACATGCATGTCAGTATTATCCGCTCTCTTTCTTCCCTGACACTAAAACACTCTCTCCTCCTTGATCATGTAGGTCCTTTATATATGACAAATGCACAGACACA
The DNA here is from genome assembly GCF_013358625.1 of Macadamia integrifolia. NCBI lineage: Eukaryota > Viridiplantae > Streptophyta > Magnoliopsida > Proteales > Proteaceae > Macadamia > Macadamia integrifolia. Next base: position 42,133,621 of record NC_056561.1, on the reverse strand, counting down.
TAAACGTGCACGCACACACACCATGGCATGGAAGAGGAAGAAGTGTTGAATAATATGGTGGAATCCTCCATGATGTCAGTGCCAACGATATATCAAGATACCATCATTATTTTGGGAAAACAACATTCTGAATTTACAAACCTCTTCGATGCTTAAATGGTTTGTTGATTGTGTATACAACCTAATGGTCGAAAATAAAAATAAATTCTGAATTTTGAAGTGGATGTCATTTTCTAACCTTTTTTTTGCATTGCATTTCTGTCTTAAATGAATGTCCCAAGGTACCATCACTCCCAACTTTTCAGAAACAACTCATACTTACATAGATGAACAGATGAATTTGAAAAATAAAATGCATATATAATAAGCTAGCTACTGTCTTAAATGGATTTATACAGTAATTTCAACCGTTGGATCAGCACCAGCAGCTGCAGAGACTTGATTTTGAACTCCTCCCACCACCTTTTTTTTCTTCATCAGCCACCTTATCAAACCTACAATATAATCATAGAGATTAAGAGCTATGTGGAGTCCAATCCCTCCAATAATCCCATATGATATAGAATAGGTTAGTGGCATAAGTAACATTGTAATGAAAGCAGGGACACCTTCCTTAATGTTGGACCACTCTATATCCTTAGCCACCTTCATCATCATCACCCCAACCATGACTAGAGAAGGCCCAACAGCCCATGGAGGCACACTAGCAAAAAGAGGGGCAAAGAAAATTGACAAGAAGAAGAAGAACCCAACAGTCACAGCTGTTAATCCTGTTCTTCCCCCTTCTCTGATCCCCGCCGATGATTCGACAAATGTTGCCATCGTGGAAGTTCCAAGTGTCGACCCCACTATCGTGGAGCTTGCATCAACCATATAAGCTATGTATTCACCTTCAAAGGAACCATTTTCTTCCATGAATCCTCCAAGTTCTGCCATGGAGTAGAGTGTACTAGTTGTGGCTAGCACATCCACATAAAGTAAGGTAACCAAAGCCACCCAAACCTCACTCCTATTGAAGCCACTAAAGCTGATAGCCCCAGCTGTGGATTTAAGCTTGTGGAAGCTTACAACCTTCTTGAAATAGTTATAGTTAGTGTCACCAAGGGGTGTATAAGGAAAATAAGTGACACTAGTACCCCTAATCCATGAAATCAATGTCACAAAGAGGATCCCATAAATCATACTACCCTTGATGTTCTTCATAAGCCCATAAGATATGATAATGAACCCAAGCCCTCCAAGCCAAAACCTTGGGCTCTGCATCTTACCCTGCACACATTCGCCAGTAACCGGGTTCGTCGTCACACAAGCGGCGAGGGTCACCAAGGTGGATGAATCGGGGCCCACGAGGCCCAAACCTTCATGGGCTTGTAAGCCAGTGAAAGCGATGAAAAGCCCAATGCCCGCCGCACCGGCCAGGCGAACCGGGCGAGGGATGAGCCGGGCAAGCTTTGCTCTCAAACCAAGTGCAGCTATTGTAAGAAAGATACAACCTTCGATGAGGACGACGGCGAGAGCGGTCCGGTATGATAAAGGCCCAGATCCATGAAAGCCCACCAAGCTATAAGCAAAGTAAGCATTGGCACCCATACCTGGGGCCAAGCCCAATGGTAAATTAGCTAGTAGGCCCATAGAAAAACAACCTATCATGGAAGACAAAGCTGTAGCTACAATGAGATCATTTGTGGCATTGGAAATACAGTTTTGGTAACCTTCATTTGGTTGAAACTTGCAGTCTGGAGTTGGGTTGCCGGAGCAATCAGAGATGGAACAAGTGCCGCCGGAGTCGGCGAGTATAGTCGCGTTAACAGTGATGATGTAGGCCATGGTGAGGAATGTAGCTGCACCTGCACGGACTTCCCTAGTAAAGCAGCTATTCCTAGCTTCTAGCTTGAAGTATTTCCCTACCTTGCTCTTAGAGATTGCTTCATTCAACTTTTGCTCCATTTTTCTCCATTCTTCTCCCAACCTTGTAAGACTCTTACCTCCCAACATCAAACCCATCTCTCTTCTCTCTCTCTCTCTCTCTCTCTCTCTCTCAGTTTCAAGAAAAACTAAGGGGAGAGGGAGGGAGCATCGTTAAAGGGTAGGATACATGCCGGTTAAGAAGCGTGGTTGGTGAGAGGAGAAAAAAAGGGAAATAGATAGTAACAGAGGGAGTTACGTGAAGGGATAAGACACATGGCGGTTAAGAGGGAGTTACGTGAAGGGGTAAGACGCATGGCGGTTAAGAAGCGTGGTTAGAGGGTAACTCCTCTCCAACGAATGGTTTGAAGTTTCGATCCACCGATACGTCCGAACTATCGGTATTTGCTGTGATCAATATCGATATAAATTGGAGAGCAGATCAGGTTTTCGTATGAGAATCATTTTCGTATGAGAATTGATTCACACAGATGGAAATCCACTCAAAGAAAAACCCTATAGTGGATGATCCATATTGATATTAACGGTAGGGAAATTGGGAAATGATATGGAGTAGGAAATTGGGAAATGATATGGAGTATGGACTAAGGGTATATTTTTATATTACGACAAGTTTTCCCAAAATGGTAGTGTGACCTGCTTCAGCAAGGAGACCAATGGAAACACTAGTAAAAGCATCAAGAAGAATACAAAGATGATGCGGCAGTTATTTCACCCAATTGTGTCTGGACATAGAGGCTACTTTTTCCTTTTTTATTTTTTATATTTTTTTAGGGTCAAAATACAATTAGAAAATCGATATCTTAGTGGACAAAATCGTCTTACATGACTGATCGGATCAGATTCGATATCAATCTTTAGACTGTAATATTTTCTCTTTTGCAAGTTTTCTTTTTTGTTTTCGCAAGTGTCAGAGTGACTTGTATCTCATGGGTTGGATCTCATGGGTTGGATAAGGCCGGCTTTGTCCTCCCTTTTGTTTTCTTATTATTTTGTTTTTCTTATTTAATAAAATTTTAGGGGCTTCCCCAAGTCTCATATAATATTCTAATTAAAAAAAAGAAAAAAAGATTAAATCCGATACTGATTCAAATCCTGGTTTGGCCAATACCCGATATCTCAAACCATGTACACACGTGAGTTGGAAATCAGTAAGGAATCGATAAAAATTCGTCGAAATATGTCTTACCTTAGTTTCGGCTGAGTCCCATCGGCTAGAATCGAGAAACACCGATACACCAAAATTAGGAGGCCTAGGTTGAAGGCTTGTTACAATTTTTTGGGCGCTATTTTTAGTCTAGGGTTGTCAAAAGTTGGTCCGCACCTATAAGTCTGACCTGAATCAATAAGTTAAAGCTCGAGACTAATTCAATCTCAAGCATTGACTAATTAATTATCAAGCAATAAATACTATGATCAATCGATAATCTTAGGCTCCGTTTGGTATCGTTTTAAAAAAACATTTCTAGAGTTTTTTCGTTCTATTGGAACGAAAAAACGGAATCTTCTGTTTGGTGCACTTATGGTCAATTTCTGTTTTTTTGGAACAAAAAGTGAAAAAAGAAAAAATGAAAAAACGAGATTGGACGTCTTCCCAGTTTCATTCCATTTTACAAAAAAAAAAAAAAAAAAAA
>NC_056561.1:42099274-42130041 GCF_013358625.1 Macadamia integrifolia | reverse complement strand
GAGGGAGGGAGCATCGTTAAAGGGTAGGATACATGCCGGTTAAGAAGCGTGGTTGGTGAGAGGAGAAAAAAAGGGAAATAGATAGTAACAGAGGGAGTTACGTGAAGGGATAAGACACATGGCGGTTAAGAGGGAGTTACGTGAAGGGGTAAGACGCATGGCGGTTAAGAAGCGTGGTTAGAGGGTAACTCCTCTCCAACGAATGGTTTGAAGTTTCGATCCACCGATACGTCCGAACTATCGGTATTTGCTGTGATCAATATCGATATAAATTGGAGAGCAGATTAGGTTTTTGTATGAGAACCATTTTCGTATGGGAATCGATTCACACATATGGAAATCCACTCAAAGAAAAACCCTATAGTGGATGATCCAAATTGATATTAACGGTAGGGAAATTGGGAAATGATATGGAGTATGGACTAAGGGTACATTTTTATATTACGACAAGTTTTCCCAAAATGGTAGTGTGACCTGCTTCAGTAAGGAGACCAATGGAAACACTAGTAAAAGCATCAAGAAAAATACAAAGATGATGCGGCAGTTATTTCACCCAATTCTGTCTTAGACATAGAGGCTACTTTTTCCTTTTTTATTTTTTATATTTTTTTAGGGTCAAAATACAATTAGAAAATCGATATCTTAGTGGACAAAATCGTCTTACATGACCGATCGGATCAGATTCGATATCAATCTTTAGACTGTAATATTTTCTCTTTTGCAGGTTTTCTTTTTTGTTTTCGCAAGTGTCAGAGTGACTTGTATCTCATGGGTTGGATAAAGCCAGCTATGTCCTCCCTTTTGTTTTCTTCATTATTTTGTTTTTCTTATTTAATAAAATTTTAGGGGCTTCCCCGGGTCTCAAATAATATTTTAATTAAAAAAAAAGATTAAATCCGATACTGATTCAAATCCTGGTCTGGCCAATACCCGATATCTCAAACCATGTACACACGTGAGTTGGAAATCAGTGAGGAATCGATAAAAATTGGTCGAAATATGTCTTACCTTAGTTTCGGCTGAGTCCCATCGGCTAGAATCGAGAAACACCGATACACCAAAATTAGGAGGCCTAGGTTGAAAGGCTTGTTACAATTTTTTGGGCGCTATTTTTAGTCTAGGGTTGTCAAAAGTTGGTCCGTACCTATAAGTCTGATCTGAATCGATAAGTTAAAGCTCGAGACTAATTCAATCTCAAGCATTGACTGATTAATTATCAAACAATCCTAATGCAAGGTGATGGCCCAAAGGTCGCTGGATTGAGACCCACGTACGAAATATTATGATCAATCGATAATCTTAGGCTCCGTTTGGTATTGTTCTAAATAAATATTTCTAGAGTTTTTTCGTTCTATTGGAGCGAAAAAACAGAATCTTCTGTTTGGTGCACTTATGGTCCATTTCTGTTTTTTTGGAACAAACAGTGAAAAAAAAAACTGAAAAAACGAGATTGGACGGAACTCCAAAATGGAGTTCCGTCTTCCCAGTTTCGTTCCATTTTACAAAAAAAAAAAAAAAAATTCCTGATAAAAATCTGAAATTTTGAAACACCGTTTTTTTCGTTTAAAAACTACGTTTTGACACCTAAATTGAAATTTTCGTTTATAATACGAAACGGCGTTTCTGGAATAGAAACAATACCAAACGGGCCCTTATTGACCATCCGAATAACCCGTTTACATCTTTTTAGCCCGATTGTAACCTGTTTATGGACATTTATAGCTTAATTAGTCTGTTTAAATATTGCGTAGAATCTGATTAGTCCAATTATCCTGAATCCGATTATGAATTGAAAACTGAAGAATGACCAATTAATGCCCCTAATTGGATCCAACTCCTCTTCACGTGTTCAACCCATCGTCCGCCATTGGATGGGTGGAAGGTAAATGATTGGTAATGGAGATAATTTTTTTTCACTTTTTTTCCTTCATAGTTTCACTTCGAATTATAAAAAAACCGCCTATACAGTAACACTTTCTTTCTATGAAAATCGGAATTGGGGATCAATTCGGTCAATGTAGATTCTGATCAGAATTGGATTTGGCGTGAATCGGTCTTATAAAACCTAAAATCTAATTCTGAAAACCCAATGATCCGGTAGAAAAACCCTACAATCAGGATGGTCCCAAGACTCACAACTGAATCAATCAATTCGATTCCAATTTTTGAAACAATGCATCAACCTTATCAACGACATGGACACTTTCCCTACAGTCAATCCTTTTTAAGTCTCTGTTGAATTTCACCTTTCACCTTCGGAGCTGACTTTTTTTTTTCCTTCTTTTTTTTTTTTGGGGGGGGGGAGGGGAGGGGGAGGGGGGGTGTTGGGAGGCATTGGTCTCCTCTCTGTGGGCCGGAGAGGCCAGTGAGGGTCCCAATTGTCTGATGGACCTGGCATGTGTTGGGGTGCGTGCCAAGGTATATCCGACGATTATGACCCTCAGGGCCCTCCAATCACTAGAGAGGAGCCGGATCCAATGGGAAGGGGGTTATATAATGCTACCATTTTTATTTTTTACGAAAAATATTTGCATAGGATCGTGATGTGGATTTTTTGGCATGTCCTCTCACATAAACATGACTTTCACATTCTCTCTTCTCTAAAAATACCTCCTACATGGCAAGATCCTCATGCACTGGGTATGCCATTTTTAATGAGAATCAAAACTAAACCCCATTTTTTGGTTGAAATCAAAACTAAACCGGTTAAAGCCTGATAATGACCACTTAAGTAAACCTGATAAAAAATCATTAAAACCGATTCTTAGCTTAACGGTTTTGGTTTCAGTTTTAGCATAATATGATCCGAAATAGGTTTGTCTTTTAGCAGTTTCTAAAAAATAATACAGAACTGATAATAATTTTATTTCGTCGGTCTTGATTTGGTTCAATTGATTTCAAATTTTCAATTAGTAAAATCGGTCCACTCTTATCTTAGGTTTTGTTTGGTATATATTATTAGAATAGATTTTGAATCTAAAATAAATTCTAAAATCCGAATCTTCTCTATTTTCTTAATTCAGAATATGTCCTGAACCCAAATAAATTCTAAGAATACAGACCAAACATAACCCTAGTTCAAATCATGGAGATGGCAGGAAGGGTGGGTTAGGACTTAGGGCATAAGGTCCTAGGAATGGAAATGGGCCCATGATACGGAGTCCAACCCAATTACTCTCATCTCGGAACTAGAGGCTGTCAAACGGTTTGGTTCAATTTGGCTCTGATCGGTCTGAACTTTGAAGAGAAGTCGAATCTCTAAAACGAGTTCAATTGGATCGGTTTTTTTTTTTTTTTTTGGCCGTCTTTACGGGCTTGCATTGATTTTCCTCTTCGGTCTTGATTTTTATAAATGAAAAAATAATAAAAATACTTCAATCGTTATTTCTATTTCATTCTTGTTAAAAGTTGGTCCGGTCAATTTCGGTTTTATATTGGTTAATAGAAATTCCAAACTGAATGCTCCCAATATGAGAATCGATTTAGTTTGGATTTTTTAATTATTGTCACTCGTAAACTAGAAGCTACTAGAGAGTAAAAACTATTGAAGAACAAATTATGACCACAGATGGATTGACTTTCTTTCCACTTGTTCATCACTTTCTTTGCGAGTTATTGCTGCTTGTCACGGACTTAGACCTTTCTAAACAACCGCACCAGTACTTAGCAACTCTAGAACTTGACCTTATTTAGTCAAATGGCCTAAGTCCATAGGTTTGGTGGGCTAGACCCGTAGACCTATGTTGGGCAGGTCGTGACATGCTGCTGTCTTGAAGGGTTGAAAGTGAGAGAAATAAGTGAAGGATTTGTCATTTAATTTTAAAAATGAGGTAATCATGATGAAGAATAAAAGCTGTGAAAGCTGCTTCCCTAAATTAAGGATCATGGTTATTGAAGATTATTCCAGACCAAGATCTCATCCATGTTAATGCTTTTATGCACGCTACGATCCTCACTGGGCCTCCAGTAGCTGGAGAGTAGCCAGATCCAGTTTGAAAAGGAGGTTACGTAATGTTACCTATTTATTTTTTGGAAAAAATATTCACATAAGGTCGTGGTGTGGATTATTCGGCATGTCCTCTCACATAAACATGACTTTCGCACTCTCTCTTCTCTAAAAATACCTCCTACATGCAAAATCCTCATGCACTGGGTATGCCATTTTTAATGAAAAATCGAAACTAAACCGATTGCAGCCTGATAATGACCAGTTAAGTCAACCTGATAAAAAAATCAGTACTCCAAACTAGATTGAAACTGAACCGATTTTTGGCTTAACGGTTTGGTTTCAGTTTTACCATATTATGAGCCCGAAATCGATTTGTCTCTTAACGGTTTCTGAAAAACAATACTGAACTGATAATAATTTTATTTCGTCGGTCTTGATTAGTCAATCTGTCTAGGCTTTGTTTGTTATGTATTATTAGAATAGATTTTGGATCTAAGTGATTCTTTTATTTTCTTGCTTCAAAATACGTTCTAAACCTAAAATCAATCTGAGAATGCACACCAAGCATAACCCTAGTCTTGATCATGGAGATTGCAAGATGGGTGGGTTAAGACTTGAGACTTGGGGCATAAGGTCCCAGGAATCGGAAAAAGGATTAAAAGACCCAAAGGTATTGGGCCCATGATATGGAGTCCAGCCCAATTACCCAGTCAAGAAGGTAGACCTACTCTATTGAACTCCTTTTTCAATCGTTCCCACTTGGAAAACGCTCACAACTCTCATCTCGGAAGTTAGAGGTGTCAAACGGTCTGGTTCAATTTGGTTTTGATTGGTTCGAAGAGAATCCAAATCTCTAAAATGAGTTCGATTTTGATCCCAACCAACTCGAGCGGTGATGAGTTGAGGGTATTTTCACCACTAGGCTACCAAGCCCATTGGTATTAGTGTAGTATACTCAATTCTATAACTTAGGTGGCTCACAATATGTTTCAATGAGAGTAAAGACTCTCCAAAAAATTGTAAAAGAAAGGATCTTGGTCACGTGGTTCTTGTACCTAGACACAGGAGTATGCAAAATTACTTCCCTACCCCCTTATGAAAAGAATTTCATCCATGTTAATACCCCTATGCACATTGTCATTGGCCCTGCGCTGATGTAGGGGCCACATGACCAAGCAGAGCAATCTCTTGCCCATTTTCTTTTATATATGAAAAATCGAAACCAAATAAATAATAAATTGATAAGACTCCATTAAGACAACCCGAAACCAATCAGATCAAAATCAAACTCATCTTAATTGTACAACTTCAATTATGATCGATACATATATAAAACAAATTCAAACCGATCAAAACCAAATTGAACCAGACCATTTGACACCCTCTAGTTCCCATGATGAGAGTTGAGAGAGTTCTACCCCGGGGAAACGACTTGAAAGGAACTCATTAAAATTGGTCCACTTTTTGATTCGTGCCATGTTGAAACTTATAATTGAAAATCTGAAACTGAGCCGATAATATTAATCGGTCTCAAGTTTTCAAAAAGTTTACAGATGAAAATCAATTACTAATTGATTTGTAAGTGATTCTGGTTCTATGATTTACTAGTGAAATCATAAGGATTCGGTTTAACTACACCTAATCCATGTAATAGATCATCAATAGAGAGATTCGAGTTAGAAACTTTTTAATATAGAACGTCTTTGGACTAGCGGAGCTACACCTAGGGGTGTGCTTTGGATTGTATCCCACCTTTCACCTACAATTACAAATATAAAATGTTTATCAAATAAAATAAAATCATCTAATTCGAAATCGATAAATCATTTCCTAATTAGTTTGGGTTTTTAACTGATTCAATTAAAGTCGATTGAACCGATTATACATACTAAATTGATTTAAAAAAACCAATCGATCGTACATTCTATATATGTTTTAGTTTATACCACGATTTTGAATCAAAAGAGAGATTTCAATAAATGGTAGATCCATTCACTCTATCAATAATCGAGTCGGATCTAGTGTATCATAAGTGATTTACCTTTTCTATTGATTCCCATAGGTAGGGTCCAAAGAAAACAATTCTTGAATGTGGTATTCAACTCCAAGAATGAATTGAAAAATAAATCTTTATTGATTCTACCTCATATTTTTTATGCCAAACTAATTTAATATTTTCTTATATTTTAAATCACAATTTGAGCTTCAATTTTCAAGCCTAGAAAATATAGTTTCACTCCCAATTAGGTTAAAAATGGTTTACTCGAGTCAACATGAAGAGAAACTATTGAGATGCTGGGAACTGCAGAGGTATATGTTGGTGTACGATGTTTTGTATTCCGTCACAGTTTAATTTTGGGAGTACTGATGCAAGCACCTGGATAGGCAGGACAATGGTTCCACTAATTTTTTATTTGAGGGCAGTTTAGTACTTTTCAGATTAGGGTTTTTTCGCTATATATTTGTAGCGAATGTTTCTTTCTCTGTAATGCAAGCAATACTAAGAAGTGTGAGGACGAGCATTGTAACCCTATTCTCTATTGATAGTGAAGCAGGATCTCACCTCACAAAGGACGTAGGCAATCTTGCAAAACCTTGTAAATCTATGTGCATTGCTTGTTCTTGTTTTTCTATTATCTTCTACATCGTTTTAAGGTTACTTTTCTACAGTATATGCCCACACCGGTTAGGTTTAGTCTTTAATGCCTTCATATACTTGAAGAGCCATCTTCACCTAGTGCCTTAAGGTTTTGGATTAAACCCTCTTGTACTAGAGCCCATGTCTATTTATTACAAAATAAAAACAATTGAGCCCTTGAATGGGGTTGACTACATGGGTCAGTCAAATAAAAGAAATAATAGGGAAAAGGAAAAAGGCAAAAGGGCAAAAAATAAAGAAAATAAATGAAACAAACAGGCCATCCCACTAAAATGCAGCCGACAACATGGATCATTGTCTTCCAAACAGTTCTTTTGATGTCATACTAGTGTTAAGGTCTAACTTCTGCATGTCTTTCCTTATCAACTCATCAATGATCGTTTTTTTAGGTTTGTCCCTAACTCTTCTAATACCTTTATTTGATCACTTCAATCGTATTGAAGCATCATAAGACCTCTTCTGAACATGATCATACCACCTTAAATGACATTCTTAAAACTTATTTTTAATCTAAGTTATCCGCTACTCAACTCTTACCCTATTATATTTTAGAGATATTTCTTAATTTTATCTCATATTCAACTCAATACATGTACGTATGTGTTACGCTTTTTAACTGCCCAAGTCTATTTATTTATTTTTGATAACTCCCAAGTCTATTTATTGTCCTACATAAAAATATTTAACATAAAAGTGAGGATTGAGATTCTATGAATTATAGTGGTGTAGTCTCATATAATTAATCAAAATTAAAACGATTAAAACTCTTATGTGTCATTTCAATCTTGGAATTTGGGAAGAGGAGAACGGGAAACGACGACAGATACAGCCAAAGCTGTTAATTTTTTATGGTAAAAAAACATAACATTGCATTGGAAAGAACTAAATAATGGAAGACACTTAGGCCCACTCGATGACGACGTGTGGAAATGATGATCTTGTGTATAAACAATAAAAATAAAGAAGAAAAGTCAAAGATGATTGTGGGTATAGGACCCACTCACCCACCCCTCTTCTCCCATCAATAGATGATGGAGTAGATAAGAGTCGGTATACTGCCCTTTCAACTTGTCCACCGAGTCAAAAGGTAGACCAACTCTAATGAGTTCCTTCTTCAGTACTCATTTCGCCTGGCCCCTGGGTGAACGCTCTCAAGTCTCAACTCTCATCTTAGGAGTTAAGAGGGTGTTAAAACGGTCTGGTTCAATTTGGTTTTGATCGATCCAAATTGATTCTATATATGGATCGACCTAAATAGAAGTCAAATCGTTAAGATGAGTTTGATTTTTAATCCCATTGGTTCTGGGTTTTTATTGAGTTGTCTTGAAAAAAAATATTAGGTTTGTTGCTATTGTTTCTCGCTCAGTAGGGACTTGCAGACCACAAATAAAAAGATTGGTTTAGAGGGAGACTATGAGAAAGAGGCTCTGATACCTAAGTCAGTACTCCAATGTTAAGAGAAGGGAAATAGGTGGAGCTCTTAGTGTTAAAGTGTCTTACTCTGAATTATGCTAAGTCCCATTTATATAGTGGACGATAACGCTGCCTATTGTGCGCTAAGTTTCTTTCCTTACTGATGTAGACTCTCGAGCCATTGGTGGACCGATCAGTGTCTAAGCTGAGGTGGCCAATATCGTAACGGTTAACTTGATCATGGTTATTTCTAGATCTGGTAACTGCCTAATCTAACCATGGTTAAGTTTTTTAGCCTAAGTTGAATTTGGAAATGGCTATGGGTGTCGTTATTATGGATGTGAATTTGTAACCGAAACGATTTACCGAAATTGAACCGATCCGTTTATATCGAAACCACAAAACCGTTTAGTAAATGGTGTGGTTATGGTTTCAAGTTTTAGGCCGATTAGCTAAACGGGTTGGGTCAGTTTTAACCACGGAACCCGTTGGTTTCAAATTGAATTTAAACCGTTTAAACCAACCCGATTAATCCATATAACAATTAACAATTAAATTAAGTGTCCATCCTGCATTTGTATGATTTATTGCAATTCAGTTCAAGTTTAAGCTTTAGATCATGAACTTGTAATCCATAGATGTTACTATGTTATTATGTTATCATAGATGGGGTGTTTTGGCTGAGCCACTTGTCATTTTAAAATTTTATGCTGTAGAAGGTTGGATTTGGATGTTGTATGATATTAGTTCTAAATGTTTGAGGATAGCCATGTAAAGAAATAGCACTAAATTATCAAATTAAGACATACCATCGTTAGTATAGAATATCTTATTTGTGGTTGCAAATTATTTTTTGATAAGCTTATGATATTCAGTTTAGAGATGGTTGTAAGTTATAACAAACCGATTGTGAACCGATTTACAAATCGTATGGAATAAACCGAAATCGAAACAATTTAAAACCGTGAAATCGACACCGTTTAGAAACCATGGAAACCGAAACCATTTATTAAATGGTCACGATTTTCAGAAAGTGGAACCGTTTAGTAAATGGTGCGGTTATGGTTTTAGTCAAATAAATGTGAACCGAATCGATTCGCACCGTTTAAACCGAAACCGAACCAATTAACACCCTTAGTCGTTATCTTATGGTCGAGTTGTGGATCCAAATAACATGTGGACTGAGGAAGATGAATCTTGGGATGAGACACACGGTCGACGGAGCTGAGCATTCGCTTGAGGGGCCAATGAATGTCCTTAGTCTCTAGTCGGCATAATGTAGGACAACCATACTAGTTAGGTTTGAGTCTGGGATGTTGGTCCATAGTAAGGGTGCTAATCGATTAGGTTTCAATGTATACAGATAAGTTCTATTTGGTTCACATTTATTTGGCTAAATCAAAATCGAATCATTTACTAAACGGTTGTACTTTCTGAAACCGAAACCTTTTGCACTTTATGAAATCGAAATCGTTTGAAGTGTCGATTTCACGGTTTTAAACGGTTTTGATTGCGATTTAATCTATATGGGTTATAAACAGTTATCAATTGGATTGCTAGTTTATTCGGATATATACTTTTGCTTTTGTTGATAAATGTTTCAATCTTGTATTTAATTAAATGAGGCATTAAACAAGCAAAGATTTGACTACATAACTACATAATATGAGTAAATTATTGAATAAACTGTTGAACAACTATAATCCTTAATTCTTCCCTAAATTAACCCATCATGTTTTGTTAAAACAACAAACAACTAAGCAAAAGAAATATTACATGAAAAAGGTGAAATACAAACAAAGCTGCCAATGAACATAACTTATCATTGGTGTTCTAAAATTAAAGAACATGAAGGACTAAAAACACATTAATTAACCTCTCATTCTATTAAATCGCTATACCGGTGAGACGCCATTTTTAATGTCATAAGCCCAACAATCTAACATTTCCCACTTGATTTGAGACTATACTCCCCTCTCATTTACGATCATGAACAGATACATTGCATCGGTTTTACCGACTTTCTTTTCTTTCTTTTTTGGTAAAGATATTACCACATCTCAATTCTTGCCACATAATAAATTATTTCAGGAAGAATTTCATCATTATTATGATATGCAATGATGTTGTATTGGTTTGAGAAAATCATGATTAGGGATCAAATGAAGAACGTGTGGTAGTAATTAGAGATTATCTCTTTTAAAGCTTGGATAAGATACTTTAGAAGTTGACTACCTCTCTAGTTGGCCTTATATTAGAATTAAGATTTTAAAACAAGGGATTGGTATCTGAATAGGTCCAGTTGATTTTGATCTAATTCTTTTTGGACGACTAGAATTTCCTCTTGAACATTAGAAATACTATTTTATTAATACTTTGATTTTGGGCTTTTGTGAAATGTATACATTAATTGTTTTTAGATTATAACTGGAAACCCTTTTTTTTCTGGACCTCCGTATAGATTGCATGCTCCGAAATGACACGAACTAGATTAAGCTTTATCAATTTCAATTCTAATTGTTTGATTCGTGCAATTTGATTCCAATTTTTAAATCTATTATGAGACCAGACCTAATCCAAGATATTTGGATGCATGTTCCAGGCCATTATGCTGGTGGAGACTGGAGTGTGGGGACCTGGTGTGCTGGTCCTGTTTAGAGGAAGACTAGGGTTTATAAATAAATAAATGATTAATACATTAATAACTTCTTTCCATGTACGTTGTATTCTCTTAAGATAACATTACCCCATAAACACACTATCATAAAAATAATTTCCAAAAAAAATATAAGAAACAATGTACAAATCCACACAGAATTTCTTATACCCTAAAATGAGTGATAAGAGAGGGAAATGGAAACAGGGAAAATAATATATTAATGGAACAAATTATTAAGGGGAGAAAGGAAGGAAGGAAGGAAAGGCATCCCTTTCTTTTCTTTAAGTGGAGGGAGGTTTCAATACAAAGCAAACGTCTCTGTCTATCCTCTCTCCTTTTAAAAGGTCTCTCTCTTTACTTTCCACAACCTTCCCAACCAGAACTCTCAAAAAAGCCTTCTTTTCACCCGCCCTTTTCGGTTTTGTCCTTCCTTGTGATTCTATTTCTTCTTCTTCTTCTTCTTCTTCTTCTTCTTCTTCTTCTTCTTCTTCTGTCTCTAGCTAACCGGAGAATCAAGGTAGAAGTTCAGGAGGAAATGTGGCAGGAGCAGCCCAGTGGATCTTCTTACAGGGAATCCATCAAAGGTTTAGAAGCTGATGTACAACATGCTAATAGCCTGTAAGTTCTTTCAACTTTTTCCCCTTTTCTTATTTTTGGCTTCTGTCACCATTTTTTATGGTTTTTGTGTTTTGCATTTCGGTTTCTCAAGTTGGGTTTGCTGAAAATTGCTTGCCTGAGCTAATGGTGGGAAGTGATTTTAGACAAGACAGTCTTTGAGCCCTTTCTATTGCTTTCATCTTCTTCTTCTATTATTTAATTTTCGGTTGGAACTCCACTACAAAGTCACGTAACAGGAAGAACATTCACAAGCCCCCCCACCCCAAAAAAAAAAAAAAAAAAAAAAAAAGTCACAGAAAGGAAACCCTTTTTCCATCTACAGCTTGAGAAGAGAATTGCTCCACCCCTGAAACCCTTGTCCTCCAAAGTCAGAGAACCAACAATCCTTTTAGCATAACCATCCACTTTGTGAAAAGATAATTGTTTCTTCAGAGAAAACCTATTTGTACTTCTACAATGTGTATTCTGAGAAATATGAGAATTGCTCATGGTTTTGCTTCCCCTAGAACCTACTCCCCATTTTTCCTGTTGGTTCTGGTATTTTCCCAGTT
This sequence comes from Macadamia integrifolia, assembly GCF_013358625.1. Lineage (NCBI taxonomy): Eukaryota > Viridiplantae > Streptophyta > Magnoliopsida > Proteales > Proteaceae > Macadamia > Macadamia integrifolia. Next base: position 42,118,192 of record NC_056561.1, on the reverse strand, counting down.
GCCCAGTTTTATTTGGATTTTTCATCTGGGTTGTCAAGTTTGCAAAGGGCCAGCTTCCCCCTTCTTCTTTTTGTCCCCTTTTTTGGGGGATTTTTATGTTATTGTACTTGGTTCAGGAGTTGAGTTAGATTTTTTTTGGTCTAGATGCAAATTAATTTGGATTCTGGTTTGGTTTTTGAATTTGTAGAGCGGCAGCTCTCCCTAGGGGTTATGGTGGAGAGTATCTTCAGATGAGATTGACTTACAGCCCATTTGCACCCTTCTTTGTCTTTTTAATTGAATGGATGGATTTCAGTTTTACAACCCTCCCAAGCTATTTAGGCCTTCTCCACATAGTCATATACAAGGTCAGTTGGTATTCTCCCTGTTTTTCACTTCTCTCATTTAAATTTGGAGGAATTAAGAGGGCTAGTAATATGAGTTTCAATTATTTTCTACATTCTTTTCTTTTCAAGTGATCAACCAGAATTGGCCTTTTAAACTGTACAGGAATATTTAGATGGAATGACAAGCATATCTTCCAAGGAATGTAAAGCCACCATTAAGGAATTCTACGGTCCGTATTGTTGCTCCTAATTTCCCGCCATCTCCACCACCCCCCCCCCCCCAAAAAAAAAAAAAAAATTGGAAAAACCCCAGAAATAAAATGATCTATCCCAAATTTTTCTGTTTCACATCCTTCATGCAATTCTATGTTTTCCTTTCTCTAAAATGGTAAAAGTTTTTTTCTTTGAACGATCTTGTAGCTGTCATATACCCTACTCTTCAGCAACTTGAAGGTGAATTAACAGAACTGGTGGACAAGAATGAGAAAGGTGAATGTCTTGAAATTTCAGGAAGGAAGAAGGCAGAAGAGAGGTGGAAGGTTTCCAACAAGGATCCAGAACGAGAGGATGAATGTGGTATTTGTATGGAAGCTTGCACCAAGATGGTCTTGCCCAACTGTGGCCACGCCATGTGCATCAGCTGCTTTCGCGACTGGTAACTACTGAACCCCATATTCAGCTTTAGCCTTTAATGAAATTCCTGATCAAATATCTCACAAACACATTTATTATGAAAACAGGAACTCGCGGTCTCAATCCTGCCCTTTTTGCCGAGGTAGCTTAAGAAGAGTTAATTCAAATGACTTATGGGTCCTCACTGGCAATGGTGATGTGGTTGACACTGTGACTCTTGCAAAAGAGAACCTGAGTCGTTTCTATCTCTACATCGATAACCTGCCACTTGTAATGCCTGAAACCCTCTTCTTTGTATATGATTACATGATCTGACCTAGGGAAGGGGGGTGACATATAGTTACATATTGCCGATCACCACTTGTACATATAATCCACTGTGGAGATCTGTGAATTGTCATCCATATTCCTTCTAAAGGAATAAGAAAAAATGTGAGGACAGAGGGGATTGCAGTTCTTTCCCACTAGTTGTATATAATTAACTGTTTGCTGGGATACCCATTTCCTGGATCAGGAACTAGGTGGTGCTTTACTCGCTACAGCATGTCGAAGAACTAGCTGGGTGCCTATGAAGATATGTGACATCTTTACTTGCTGCTGTACATCGAATGTTACTCGTGCACTGCATCTGGTATGCTTTGCGTTCATTCTCAGCTTTTTGAGATCCTGAGAATTGCAGTGATGGTGATCATTGATAAGCTATGCTTCTACTTTGTATGAAAAGATGTTACAAACTATGATATCCCTGTATGTTGATAAAATCTCATAATAAGATAGTTGATGGAAACACCAAATGTGTACATTGCTTGATTTACTTGATTGCTACTATCATGAGTTTGCTTGTTTATACTTGTTTTTCAAATGCATTTGTTTGTGTTTTTGGGTCAACAATCCTAGTCGACAGGAGCACATTGGACACGTGTGCAGAGGATAAACATCAGTATTGACTGAAACTATCTCATCTGAATTTTGAATTTGATTTCATTGTCGAAATCTGCATTTGTTTCTGATTTAGTAGAGCAATCCACTCCAAACCGTTTCTGATTTGTTGGAGCTTCAAATCATATATACTAAACATGAATGGAAAATGAAGGCAATCAATCTTTCCAATCTCCAAATTTTACATTGTATCAGTCTTATCTCGATCCTAATATCCCTCACCCACCTGCAACGTATTCTCAGTCACAGCATATCTAGATTCGAATCCCTCTGTGCTTCCTTCTGCTGCTGAGAGCTCTGATGATCCATAGTTTCTTCGTCATTTTGACAGTTCTGGTACCATCTAGTCAGCCACCCTCTCACCAGTGACAACTATTCTTCCTAGCGTTGAGCGATGAAAATGGATTTGACCACTAAAAACAAGTATGAGTGCAATGCACTCTCCATATTGAGGCCTTGAGGGGGAATATTTGCTGAAACTTTCTCATTTGAATTTTGAATTTGATCTCATTTGATTTGGTTATTGTAAACTATGTCTGTTTCTGATTTAGTGGAGCAATCCACTTCAAACCATTTCTGATTTGTTGGAGCAACCCACTCCAAATTATTTTGCTCACATAATCCTCTCCCTTATTGTATATAATCTACTGTACATGAATGGAAAATGTAGGGAATCAATTATTCCTATCTCTAAATTTATGTCAATCCAAAAATATGGAAACAATGGCTGAGAATCTGAGATGATGTAGAATTATGGCCTTTAGAAATGTGTAAGAAAGAGCAAGCTCCATTTATTTTAGTTTTTATTGATAGTTGCATCTCAGAACAGTTTAAAGAAGAATCTTAACTTGGTTTATGGAACTGGTCAATTTCCCAATCAGGGAAGACTGTGATGGGTACACATGGAAAATTGACAAACCACCGTATGCTGTTTATACTGGGGGTGTGTTGTGTCATTAGTCAAACTTGGAATGATTTAATTAGTATAATGCCTGAATTTATGATTCTTTGGTCTATATTGGACTGCTTGTGAAGAACTTTCTCTTCAAGCAAAAGAATTCAATGGATTAGGTATATTTATTATGGAAAGTGTATGGTCTTTAGAAATGTCTCTATATTGGACCCTGTGCTTTGTGTGTGGTTGTTAGCCTGGGGAAGAACAATGGAATAAGCTACTTGGGGTATTTTGACTTTTGAAAGTAGCCAGAAAGAAGGGTTTTAATTTTGCCACCGACTTCTACACCACCCACCCTCTTACACATGCATACGATAAAGTTTGATCCTACAACCTCCTCCCCTTGGTGCCGACTCTTCAAACCGAAGTTACCACCAATAGGCTAAGTTAGTGTTTGTAATACATCAACATTTTCATTTGATTATTTTTCTTTTCTCATATACATATATTTTAATTGTTTTCTCTCTCCTGTTTTTTGTTCTCCACCATTGGTGTGGTGTAAGAGTTTCCTCCTGCATTGGACCCTTTCTCCTCAAATTAATACATATTCAAGGTAATCCTTTTTGGGAGAAGATCACAGTATGAGAGAAAATAATAAAGAACTCCATGTGAGAAGGAAATAGTATTTGGTGTTGTGGAAGAGTTTTACCCTTTATTTATTTATAAGAAAAGAAATTTTTGAGCCGCCATGGTGGATACGTTACCATCCATCCATGCATCCTCTCTCTCTCTCTCTCTCATACAGACATATGAAATGACCTCACTCTCTCTCTTATGCAAGAAACAATTGTACCTCGTTGATGCATTCTCTTATGCCGCTTGCTTGTAAGAACCCTCTCCCCTTCCTTTATTTAATAAGAATTACCTGTTCAAGGCTTTTAGAGGACTCATGGTTCTGTACTAATCTTTAAAGTCAGTTTCATGTCCAGCACTCCTTCTAAGCTGGATGTGGCTGGCAAGAGAGTATGAGGTAGTATGAAAATGAGACTTCCTTATAATTTTTTTTTTTCAGTGTTTGGAAGCAAGGAAAACTTCCAGAATCTGATCAAAGTGATCGGATTTAGCGGATTTCTCATATGAAAGCCCACGAGCTGTGACTATGAGTGCCCCAACTGGTAAATTATTGGTCGTGTCATCTAATTCCATGGATAACCATTTCTAACCATGGTTTTAAGATTCGGGAATTGGATCGGTGACGCCCATTCTACCATATTTCCAACCGATTCTAACTAATTCCGATCAATTTGAATCGAAAAATCTACACCAACCGATTCAATTCCTGATTCTATCTTCTGAAACCTTGTTTCTAAACCATTGGGTGAAGCTCTGAAGGCACAACCAAGGTTTCAAAAACCGGTGAATTTGATTGGAATTGATCTTTTCCACCAACCCGATTTCTACTGTTTTGAATTGAAATATTCACATTAAGACTTCTCTGAATCGATGGGTTTTCAGATCAAATCATCGATTCTAAGGTTCTTTGTGGCAATTCAAATCCTATATGAGAGGCCGATTCCTTTAAAACCCTGGCACAACTTGCATGGTTTAAAGTATCTCTGATACTGATATGATACCCTTTGATATGTATCTTAAAATTTAGCTGACCGATAGGATACATGGAATTTTTAAAATCCTTTCGTATCGATATATATTCTACGATACATACCTATATGCACCAATACACTATCAATACGTACTGATACTCTATGGAAAATATAAAATCGAGGTGAAATATACGTTTCGGTATGTATTGGTAAGTATCGGTGAATATTTGTATGTATCGATCAATACGTATCGATGAGTATCGATATGTACCAATACAGTACGCTGTGGTTATATAATGGCCAAGATGAGTATTTTTTTAGAAAACACGATTTTTTGAGGGGTTTTTGTTCTAAAGTTGCTGTCAGCCATATTTCTTTCTTATTAAAGTGGAAATCAAGATTGGGAACAAGGATTTTATATTTATGGGACAACTACAAACCTTGAATTCTTAGTGCGATATCCTCAATTTAGTATTTATGTATAATATATGTTATAAATAACTTTTTTTAATAAATTTTTTATGCAACAGTGTTTAAAAAGGTGTTTCATATCCATTTATGTGTTTATCTTTAGTGTATCTTAGCGTATCTTCGATACGATATGATACCTTTCGCTACTTATCTTAATTTTGATTGATTAATATGACGATCGATACCGATACTTTAATCCTTAAACACAAGATAATCATTTTCGAGGCACAAAGTTTCCCCCTCATAGACAATCGTGGGGGAGTTCATTTTCTTTCTTGAGCTTCCCTACATATTCACATACTATTTCAGATTCACATTCTCCCATTTTATGACTAGCCAACACAGCTTTAAAGCTAACCACGTGGCAAGATTGGAGGACAGAAGCAGACCTCCCTAGAAGGATGCCTTGGATGTGTTTGTATATTATAAACCTGTTAAGTGGTGGCATGGTGGATTCCGACCTTCAGGTAATCTAGAATCCACGTACAGGACAAATAAACCAAGAATCTTCCACGTGGTACGTTACGTGGTAGGACATTAATATCTACAACTTCTCGCTCGGATTAGAGTAGGGGATTGGAAGTTTCATCCTCCCTCTTGGTTGAAAGCAACACTTGGTAGAACATGGTTTTAGAAAATGGTATCGGGATAGGGGAGAGGGATGGAAATTAGAAGCAAAATTTTATAATTATTACTTAATATGATTGCATAAGTCACTTAAATTAATAATTATATTTTGAAAAAAAAAAAAAATCTTGTCTATCTAACATAGGAAACACCTAGACTAGTGCAAACGTTAAAAAAATCAAGGTATCGTCTATTGTGTGTGTTAAATATATTTTTGCACGTTTTTTCACTGGCGAGATCGACAAAGTTCTATCGTTAACCCTTCTAATTTTTAGATATAATCAAGTAGGAATCCTAAAATTTACCTTTGAATATGAGGATTTTTAAATATAGAATAAAATAAAATTTTAATAATTAAATATGGAATAGTTTAGACTTAGTGACATAACTACATGGGATTAGTGATTACAATTTTTTTTTTAATAGATTTGTAAATTTCAAAATTTTTCTCTTTAATTTTTCTTAATTTTCCTTACAACCAAATGAAGAGATGAAAGAGAAATGAAAAAACTATGGTCCAAATCCCAGTCCCAGTCCCAGTCCCCACAGAAATAATGGAAATGGAAAGGAAAAACAAGGAAAGTAAAGCACAATTTCAGGTGCTGTTCTGGCCAAAGGAGAGGATTCTCTCCAAGGCCATGGTGTGGTACTGTGGTCAGAGAAAGTCTTCTTCCTCAGCTCTTGGTTTTACTTCATGTGACAATTCAGTTGGCACTTGGCACAGAAACTCAAACTTTGTTGACAGATTGTGAGCTTTATACACTCAATTGGGGGAGGCTTCAGCCCAAAAGCTTATAATTATGGACAAGTAAGCTTTTCAATACCTAGCCACTGATGGTGAAGTATGGTCGTTCTTCAATTTGGCAACTTTTTGGAAAATTCATAAACTATCGGATGTGATAACCTTTCATTGTAAAAATATTAATAGTAACCCAACTATAACTTATCAACTATCCCTAGCCATTGATGGCTATACAAATTCAAACCTATATACTAACAGCATATGTAATATCTCCTAATGTTATCTTTTTTTTTCTTATGATAAAAAAAAAAAAAAAAACCTTTGAATAAAGGTTGATATTATTGGGGTCAGCAGCTAGAGTTTGGGTGGTCAGCAATGTGCCACGTGGCTGTAATAAATTTCCCAATTGTGTTAAGACTTTTTTTGATTGTGGATGATACAAGAGAAAAATTTCGATAATGGAAACACCATGAAAAAATCAAACAAACAATCATAATCAAATATAAGGAATTTAAATGAATGTCTACAATCATTTAAGATAATTAAAAAAATAAAAAATAAATTATGGAAAAAAGAACTCTGCCCGGGGTGAAAATACCCAACACTTGTGCGGGTAACTGGATCTTTTTATGCCCAACTGTGTCTATATATACGGAAAACCAGAGGGGTAGGATTCTTTCACCGAAAAGTTGTATACTTTTCTTCACCTCATTGTGTGATCCTCTACTAAGGTTTTCCCCCAAGAGACAATAAATAGTCACCCTAAAAACCTTTACTCATACAATTTTAATTTTAATTACTCTGTTTTACATGTAATAAACCCAAAACCATCCTAGTTAACAATATAAAATCTAAATAATTTTCTGTCATGCTATCTTAGTGGTACCTTGTGCTGTCACTATATATACCACCAAGAAGGAAGAGAAAATTAAAACAGAAGCAGCAATAATTATCTTAAGGAAATCTACTTTGGGTGGGAAAATATTTCACTTCAGATGAACTGTTTCATAATAGTTGCTAAAACCATGATATTTCATAAAAGGAGAAAAAAATTAACAACCAAGAAAACTAACATCTGTTCCTCTACTCTAAACAAGTAGTTAAAGAACCAAACACACAGCTAAGTTAAGCTCTCCTCTTCTGAAGCATGACATAGTTTTTCCAAACACTTGAATGGAATTTGTTGACAAAGTTCAAGTTAAAGACAAGAAAAAAGTGGGGGGAGGGGTCCTGAATGAACATTGAATTCAACTTTTTGAGGATTCTAGTGGAGTCCAAAACAAGATTCCATTTTCTTCTCTACTAAGGTCAAATTTAAATTATACCTTCTTCAACCAATACACTGATTTGATACATTGATAAAATTTGTCGGGCGACGGGTCCCATTCGGGTTTCATTTGAGTTTAATTTGCAGTGAATTGAAGTTTATGGATTTGATTGAACATCAATTCACTAGTTTCTTATGCCCATTTTTTCTTCTTTCTCATAGGTTTTTATGCTTTGTATGGCTCATTTCTTATATTTTGATTCATTAACTTTGCTGGTCAATCAGTAAACTAGCTAGTTTACTTTGCTATAGTCAAAGACCTGTTCTCAGTCTTAGTTATGAATGAGTCTCTATTTGGCTGGTTCATTAGTTCTGTACTTGATAATTGATAATGACAGTTCTTGTGTCCTTGACCACTTCTTTTATACTAAATTTCTGTGCATCAAAGAAGAGTTTTTTAGGTGGATCTGGCAACTAGCTACCTCCATCTTGCACTGTGGCTACATCAATCTACTTAGTACTTACTATTTGTAATATAGACAACCCATTTGGTCATGAAAAATTGCGCTTTGTGGTCTAAGCCATTGGTGGGATTTCCCTGTAATGGAGCATCAACATCCATTGAAAGAGAAGAAAACAGTAAGGTGCTTAACATAAGCCAAGTATTGAGGATATTTCCTTCTCTGTTTCTCTGTATCTGTCTTTCTTGTGACCACAACCTCCCCTAGTTCAGAGTTGAGGCATCTTCACTGAAGTAAGCAACACTGAAAGAAAAAAAAAATCCATCTTTCCAAGTGTTGCTAACTCAAGCTTGAAAAAGTTGTCAAAGTTTGAAAATTTCAACAGGTTTGAGGTTGGTCCCCCACTTCCACCCAATATGTATCAAAAGGGAATGTAGCAACTAGCAGGAATGGACAATGAGAGAACCAAGCAGTTTGGCTTGGTGAATTTCTGAACCAAACTGGTTGGATTGATAACGAATTTTTTGAGAAACCCTTTTTTACTTGGATCATTTCAAAATTGTGTTTGAAAGGAAGGAGAGAAAATTAATCAAAGCAAAATTATTCCCTACTGTGAAGTACTAAAGAGAGTATAGGAGGAACAGTTAAAATTCTGGCTTTTTAATTTAATGGAATCAACTTTCCACTTCAGATAAGTTCCATGGGTTCATCTTCCTCAATTCTTTGTTTAATAGTGCCTCACTCCCTTTAAGTAAATTCAAATTTTTTAAGGTAAAGAAGACTGATAGTGGGCATTTCCTTTTAGAGCCATTGTTAGGTTGCTTTCGAAGCTCTCCAATAACCATTCTCAAAAGCAATCCCTACCAGTCCTGTTACTTGAAAGTTGAGACCTCAAAAAGGCAACATGGAACCCAAATTATTCTAATAATAGAGGAATCATGGATCAACCCCACCTGATAAAAAATAAGGTATTCTTTAGTGGCCACTGACAACTTTGCTTAACCCTGCAAATGCTTAGTGGATCATCAGTAAAATAGTTAAAAGATTAAGTGCTCTCAACAATCTCTCTCTCTCTCTCTCTCTTTATTGGTTGATTAACAACTACCATGGATCGGAAAGTTACAGTTGAGGTTCAACACCCTATAATAGTTCCACTACCCCTACTTCATTAAACTTTTCAGTCAGTCCAAAAACCCAAACCTAACCTTGAGCTCATCTTCCCTGTAGCTCTTATCATCACTTGGTGTTTGGAGTTGCCACACTTAACAGTAAAAAGGAAGCAAGCTTAGGCCAATATGAGCTTAGGATATACTAGCTGAGCTTTAGAAAGTCTGATTAGTGATCATATTAGAAGTTTGTTTTCAACTAAAACACTGTGAAACTACAATTGTTTGATTGAATTGTCAACAATGCATTTGTTCATCATTTCTAAAAGTTAAGTGCAGCTTGCATGATTAAGACTTGATCCTACAAAACAAAGATGTAATGCAATGCACACAACAGCGATAAATAGATAAAAAGAATCACTCTTCTCTCTCTCTCCCTCTCTTTCTCTCTCACACACACACGACCACATCCACAAACACACAGTACATTCAACTACTATTCTTTAAAATATAAACAGCAATCAGAAAAATGTAAACCTCTATCTGTTTGGACTGCTGCTTGTGGGTGCCATGTGGTGATATAATGAACTGTGAACCCAAATACTAGAACTTATAAAAAGAAGTAAAGCTTTCACAGGAAGTACATCAGATGCTTTAATTATCGGTGAATGGGCATCCAACAACTCATGGTTTTCATATTTCCACTTCTAATATTTTAAAACCTCTCTCTCTCTCTCTCTCTCTCTCTCTCTCTCTCTCTCTCTCTCTAGAACATTGTGTTCTTTCATGACAATTATCAAAAATAAATTCTCCCCCCCCCCCTACTTTATTCAATAAAGGATTATAAAAAACGAAATCCCTCACACCATCCACTTTCTAACTTTTCATTTCACAGAAATGAATAGAAAAATCATATTAGGTTCATCTAATACAAAACTAATCAATTTCATCTATGGCATTATTGTTCATGAAAAATATCTTATGTTCAAGCAGACCCCAAACCCAATTGCATTATTCTAAACATTTTAAATTAGAAGGTGGGTTTGGATGAACCATGGAAGCAGTGACACGCAATCCAAAGCCTCCCTTCATAAAGCTTCAAGAACATTGTTTTTTTCTCATAAAGCTTCAAGAACAATTTGTACCTTTAGATGCCATCAAAGTACATGAAGGTGTCCTTTTCATTTAAAAACAGAATAAGACAAATCATATAACATTATAAAATTCTCAATTTCCACCTCTTAATCCATTACCAATGAAACCCACATTAATCTGTACCCTTATAATGTTGGTGGGAAGTCAACTTGACAATCATCATATAAGTAAAGCTGCAATAAAACATAACGGCTGTTAAGTTATAGTACATATCCCTGTTGAAAGAAAAAGGATGGATTCCAAACATGGTCATAGCCTCATAGGTATCAGGTTCGGCCGATACTGATATCGGATAGGCATAAATCCAAAAATAAAATATATTTTCACTGATACAACCGATCTGTACTGGTGTCAGTGTCCGGCGATACCGCTACATATTGGCCAATGCAGTAGTGATATTTAGAAAACAAACATTTATTTTTGTGTTTCAAATTCATGTGTTATGAGAAAGTATTTATTTACATCCAAACAGACTTGTAGCAACTTTTAGATTATTCTCCCCACATTTATTGGCAAAAGTTTTCTACATGGATTTTCTGAATTAGCCATGTGTCAAGTTTCGGATTCAAACTCAATCAAATAAAATTCACATATATCCGTGCATATTTGTATTTATCAGTTGTGCTAAACATTTCAATCTTTCTATTTTGTCGCTTGGATCCTAACTTGATTGAAATTTGACATATGAGTAGGATGTAGAAAACAAATCCTATAACGATGCAGAAAACACTAACGGATATAGCAAACAAACTATTTTTATGAATAATCTCACAATAGATGAATTTAAGTGATTCGAAAAAGTACCTACAATTATAGAAAGATGAGAAGAAAAAATTGACTGACAACGAAAAAGGGGTACGATGTTTTATACAAAATCAGTTACACAAACCCATGCTACAAAATACAAGACATCCTACCCTCAACACAGACTAGAAGGTTTACTTGTGCAAAAAGTTGGAACCTGTGGGGGAAGCTGGACCCGCCTGGAGAATCCTCACCGCTAGAAATTCTGCTCCCAAATATGGAAGGTTACGAAGAAAATTAATAATTAATTTGTAATAATTAAAAGGAAAAACCCACTATTATGGATGGGGACCGTTAACTAGGGGCGCCAAATATTCGGTATTCTGGTTCTTATAACTCTTCAAAACTAAGAAAGCACTAAAACACTTCACTCCTCTCCTCTGCCTTTTGTAAATCCTTCTTCTTCTTCTTCTCTCTCTGGTTATCAATTTCTGTCTGTGGGTGAGGAAAGGCTGAGCTTTGGGTCAATCGATTGATCTGTTGATTGGTTCCATCCATGGAGAATGGTTTTGCTTCTCCAAGAGCCGATGCTTTTCCGGCTGGTCTTCGTGTTCTTGTTGTTGATGATGATCTGACTTGGCTCAAGATTCTTGAAAAGATGTTGAAAAAATGCTCTTACGAAGGTAAGTTCCACTGAGACCCACTGAAACCTCCGTTCTATGTTCTTCAGCATGTCAAGAAAATCATAAAATTGAAAGTTCTGGGAGAACCCATTGAAGAATCAGTTGATTTTATGTTATTTCAGATTATGTCTAATTTAATTTTGCTTCTTTGGGTATGGTTGTGAATTAATACTGCTTAAATTTTGAGTTCTCTGTGTTACAGTGATGTTTTGTTTTTTGAGATGGGTATTTTCTGATGTTATCTTCTAGCATGGGAATCTGAAAAGCTTTCAGGGTTTCAGTTTTGGGTTTTTATTCTGACTTTTCCAGAAGGTGTCTATCTTTTAGTGGGTTTCAGGTAAAGTATGGGATGATAATCGGATGCACTTCACTTCATGTTCATGGGTGGAGGAATGTTCTACCAGTAATTTTCATCTGTACACTTCAAAAAGCTTCTTTCTACTTGTCTTTATTCGTCTCATGATGCAGCGTGGGATGGTACATAATTAGGATGCCATGTAGCTAGAAGAAACTGTGAGTAGTTAGATTCCTAAGTTGAGTCTACCACTATTCAACTTAGTGACATATTAGGGTTTTCAAGTAGAATAGACTAGGTTGGCAAAAGATTGTGGATTTTAATCGCAAATTTGAAGTCTAATCCCTTTTATATTAGTCTCTTTTTTTTCAGATCCCCGACTATATATTATTATCAACTAGGAAGGGTCATTCAGTTTTGATCAAGTTCCTTTGGCTCTTGAAACTGCAGTAAAGTTTTCACTTTTGAATGACTAATGGGGTTCCAGTTTCTAAGATTTCATTTGGTAGGTCCATGTTTTGATGTCTGTTTACTACTGCTGACAGAATACAATTAGACTTCATATTAAGATTCTGCAAAGATTCAATTCCATGAATCGCAGATCTCAGTTAATTGATTATTGAGGGGTTTCTGACCAGAAAGAGTAAATTTTTAATTAATGATAACATGTCAGCTCCTCAAATAGGAAAAACATATGAGTCCTGGTAAAGCAAAGGTGAAGGTTGATTTGTCTAGCCCTTAGTTCTCATACAATATACATATTTGATGACGGGGAGTGTCATTGGTGCTCAAGAGCAAAATAACTAACAAATCACACTCCCAAGAAGAGGTATCAGGTTCCAGACCTGTCTCTAAAGGGCATGCGTCAACTATCTAAATGTCAAATGATATTTAGTGTCTACAGAGGATTGTTGATGAGAGGGGTTCCAGTCATGGCAAATGTGTGGGATTATTCACAATGGACTTTCTCCTCCAATATATGTGAGAATCAGAGGATGTTCCCTATATCTCGCTTTACTTCTGTTTCTTTCTTCTTTCTCTCTATTCTCTTCCTTCTTCCGGACATATTAAAATATTTTTAGAAGTGTGGATGCTATCCATTATTATAAAGACCAGGTGATGATGCCCCCTAGATGGTGCACAGACAATCCCGTACAGCTGTCCCTCTCTCTCCAGGACTTTGAAAGTTTTCTGTTTTCAGGTTTGGTGCTCCTGCATTTCTGTCCAGCTTCATCCCACACCTTAATCACTAGGAATTATTTGATCACTAATGAAGTGTTAAGGACTAGAGTAATGATGCATGCTAAAAGATTTAAAGAGACTAACTAAACGTTAAATGATGCTATCTCATGGCCATCAGTTTTGAATAATGTTCTTGCTGCACAGAAGAAGAAATTTAAGTAATAGAGTCTTGAGTGAGCAATGCCCAAAGACCAAGCCTATATTTTCAAGCTTCTAGCCACCTGAGAGTCTATTCTTGGTATCGGTGTTCCACCAATACATAGAAAGTGGCAACTTTGATTTTCATCCATGTGTATGTAACTTGTTTGCGTCTTGATTTTGCTACCTCTTGTGAATAGAGGCAGGGCTCCAAGGTTGCTCTCTCTCCATATTTTATGGAGTTGTATCTGTTTTGACCTGACCCTGTCACACCTGTACATCACAGAAACCAAAGTTCAGACCTTGCCTGAGGTAACAGGTGGTACAATCTTTTCTGGGCCAAAATCTTTCACTACCTTGGTGAATTTAAATTGGAGACTATGAAGGTTAGTGTGAGCCATTCAATGGTGATAGCTGATGAGCTGGCAGTGCCTATCTGAAGCCCAAGTATTCGATAGCTTGACGACCATGGAATGAATTACCAAAGATAATGATGATCTACCAGATGCAGAGCAAACAGACAATGAACTTGATAGCTTATGTCTACACATATCATCACTTTCCATCCCGAAGAATGAGAAAGCTACCAGTGTAAGATCAGTAGATCCAGATGTAATATATGGTACCAGGCTAAAGCACCGAACACTGGATCGAGAGAATGCAAAAGAAGGGTCAAATAAGAACATTTAATAATGGTTTTTTTTTTTCCTATTGTCAGTGGAGATTCTATTCTGGTTTCATATTCATCTTCACCTCTGTGACAATGTTTACTACCATGTTTAGAAGCATTTATGCACCTTCTTGGTTGATTTTTCTTGCTGCAGTGACTACATGTGGTTTGGCAAGAGAGGCTCTTAACATGCTTCGTGAAAAAAAGGATCGATTCGATATTGTAATTAGCGATGTTAACATGCCTGACATGGATGGTTTCAAGCTGCTTGAGCATGTTGGACTTGAGATGGATCTGCCTGTCATCAGTCAGTTCTCTGTCATTAACTTTTGATTCTTTTGGCTTATAAGAGTTTTCCCTTTTGCTTTCATTTAACCCAATTGAAAAATATATGTTGATAATGTGTATTCTATATAAACAATTTGTACAGTAATGTCTGTTGATGGGGAAACGAGCAGGGTGATGAAAGGTGTTCAACATGGAGCATGTGATTATCTTCTTAAGCCTGTACGTATGAAAGAGCTTAGAAATATCTGGCAACATGTCTTTAGAAAGAAAATACATGAGGTGAAAGAGATCGAAAGCTATGAAGGGTTTGATGATACTAGGATTATGAGAAATGGATCAGAAGAATTTGCTGATGGGCCAATACACAGTGGAGGTGATGTATCTTCATCAAAGAAAAGGAAAGACATGGACAATAAAGATAATGAAGAACAAGAACTAAATGATCCTTCAGCTGTAAAGAAGGCTAGAGTAGTTTGGTCTGTAGATCTTCATCAGAAATTCGTCAATGCAGTTAATCAAATTGGCTTTGATAGTGAGTATTTATGTGTTCTAATGGAAATGAATGATGCTGAGTTTTTTATCTCCTTAAATCTTGGTTGAGGAAGTGGTGATGTTTTTCTGTGATATGTTTTGCTATTTTCAGCTGTCAGTTTGATAATATGTCCATACAGAGTCATGATGTGCAATTTCTTTTGGCAGAAGTTGGTCCTAAGAAAATACTTGATTTGATGAACGTTCCTTGGTTAACCAGAGAAAATGTTGCTAGCCACCTACAGGTAGATAGTTCTCTCCAAATCTTGTTCCATCTGTTAACTTGAGCGATCATACTAAACCATGTTTATCATATTATGGCATTGATCACCCATTGGGTTTGTTTGAAATTATTTAAAAGTATTGGGAATTTTTCTTTCTCAAAACGCCATCTATTTTACATTTTTGGAGTCAAGCAGAATTCTCTTCTACAATCTAATTTTACCTTATCCATTGATGATAGTTAATTTGCAATTGCAAATTTCTAGTATTCTGCCTTCTATCTGTACTCAGATTATTTATGCTATTTATAAAAGGATTTGACCTTATTATCTGATAATAGAACTTAAAAAGTAATAAGATTGATTGCTTATGCTTGTTGTTGTTGATTACCAAGCTGTTCTTCTGGAGTCGATATAAAAAATCCATCAGATGCAAGTTTGCAAGTTCCTGGGCAACCATTAACAGTACTCAAAATACCCATACTCTATAGATCAATACTAAATAGCTGTAATTTCTTATTAAATATTGTGGTTAATGGCTGAACCACTAATAGAAGCATTGTTAATGGTCAAATACACGGACTGATCTTCACATTTACATTTTCTTCTTCTTCTTCTTCTTTTTTTACAAGTAAGGAATGATCGTATTAGATCTGATTTGGGAACTTCCCCAATTCAAGACAAGCTCCGAGAAATTCGTTTGAGGTGATATGACCATGTTCAACTTAGGCCTTGGGATGCATCAGTAAGAAGGAGCGATCAAATTCAGATGGAAGGAGCTAAAAGGTCTAGGGGCAAGCCTAAAGTGACCATAGGAGTAGTAAGGAAAGACATGCAGAGTTTAGGTCTTGACTCTAGTATGACCTCAAATAGAGCTGTTTGGAGGGCAAGGATCCATGTAGCGCCGACCCCATTTAGATGGAATGTTTCTGAGGTGTTGTTTTGCTCATTTCTTTGTTATTTTATTAGTATTTTACCCTCTCACGGATCCATGTAGCCAATCCCCATTTAGTTGGGAACAGGCTGAGTTGTTGAACAGTGAAACTTTATTGCCAAGAGAACCAAGAAGTATGCGTGTATCGTACATAAAACAATGCCAAAGGCCAAAACAAGCCCAAGTCATTGTGCATGCGCATTGGTGCATGAAATTTCCCAAAAAAAAAATAAAAATAAATAAATAAATAAAATCAAATAAAATCAAAATCAAAATCAAAAATCAAACCATCATCTGTTGTTTTCTTAATCAAAATTTATGATCTCTTATTCTTATTTCTCAACCGCAAATCATAAAACCTGATTTGATCTAGATCCTTTATTTTAATTTTCTCCCTGCTTTCTCTTTGCTGATACAATCTAGCATTACCTCTCCTTATTTCTCTTATTAGGCCTGCTATAAGATATGAGTCTTGTCTACCAATCCTAAATAAAAATCAAAGTACATAATCCATCAGGTTCTGGATCTTTTAAAACTAGAAGAATTCAGAAGAATTACCATAATCTTACGCAACCCTTTTTCCTATCAAGTAATGTCAGAAATCATTAGGGACTTTGGGACAAAAAACACTATATGATGACAGATGAGGACTTAGTATTTAGATTGTCTAAAAAAAATCTTTGAAATGTCGATCAAGATGGCCTCTTTTCCTGGGGAATTTCTCTTGGTTTTTAATAAATTTTTCTGAATTTATTGGAAGAGAAAGCTATCCTATAATATACATTGCTAGATTTTATAACCATTGTAACAGTGAATGCTCAAATTCTGACAGTTTTATCTCTGTAAGTTTTGTTATTATGACCCTTGCAACGAATTCTTTAATTTCTCTGTTTGCAATTGTTATAAGCATATTTATTTGCAACTATCTAGGATTGTCTGACTTACCAAAAAGAAAGAAAGAAAGAAAGTGGGACGGGGAATGGAAAAGCTTAGGTGTAATATCCACCAGGTGCACTCATAAAAATTCTGATTTTGAGAAAACTCTGTGTGCAGAAATACCGCCTCTACTTGAGTAGATTGCAAAAGCAAAATGAACCAAAAGCTTCTTTTGCTGGGACGAAGCAGTCAGATTCAAGTTCCAAAGATACTCGTGGAAGCTTTGGCCTTCAGAGCTCAGTTACAATGCACCATAAGAGTGTAGCCAATGGCAACTACGGATACTGTGGAAATGAAATTTATTTACAAGATGTGGGCCCAGAAACCCGTGACGGTGATTTGAAGGGTATAATTTCCTTCTTGCCCACAACAGAACCCAAACAAGCTTTTACTTGTGATGCTTATGTTCCTCCAAAAGCAAATAATGGTTCTTGCCTCAGCCTTGCTCATTCTTGTGGGTCACTGGAGTCAGATACGAATTATGCATCATTTGATTCCCCTATCCAACCTCAGACATCTTGGAGTGGTGAGATTCCAGGGATGCAATTCGTGCAACAACCCAAACAAGAGCAGGACACATATCTTATGTTAGATGATTACATTCATCCACCGTTGCCTGGTCCACAGCACAACCACCTACAGCCTACTTCCTCTGTTAATCACAGGACTGCTATTATGGATAGAGATAAAGTCACTCCCACTGAAATCAAGTCTTTGCATATTGGATACAGAAGCAACCATGTCAAAAATGTATCTCCAACAGGACACACAGCAGAACCAGTTTCATTTCCATCTGAAGCTGACATTGTGAATACTCAAGCTTTTGGGAGCACGCCCTCCCCAAGTGGCTCATCCGAAGTGAAAAATCAGGGTTTCGATGCAAGTTGCATAAGTAGTTCAGAACCTCTCCAACAAATCATAGTTTCAGGAAGTGGATCATTTCCTTCGTCTTTGCACAAGGACTTAGACCTCTCTTCACTTCAAGGTTATGGTGCTCCCGAGAATGTTGACTTCAACAATGTAGGGTTTTTTGACTATGACGATCCAGCTTTCAGTACCAACCTCCCGCTCCATTTCTTTGATGGATTGCGGTCTAGCTGTGATTATCTCTATGAGTCAATGGAGTATCCTGTAATGGACCAGAGTCTATTTATAGCATGATTATTTCCCCTGGAGTCTGTTTCTTGTTACTTGGTAGAGATGAATAGTGAAGGATATTGTTCCAGGTAATCAATCTTGTAAGTGGAGTGCCCGTACTGGGGACTAAAATTGTGTTGTCTTCCCATCATTTTTGGACATTGAAGCAGTATAATGCGTCCTTGTGATGATAAGCATTTAGGTATGTCAGATATGCGGCTTTCACTGCAAGTTAAATGATGATATCATCTGCTTTATCAAGTTCATAGTTTATGAATGCATTTTGTAGATATAAACATAAGCACCAGCATTAATTCCTGCATGCAAAATCTTCAATGTTTATGAGTTGGAAATTCAATGTTGCTTTTTGCAACTTCTGAAGCAATATGAGATACCAATTTCATTGCCTCCCTTTAAATTTACAGAGAAATTTGCAGTTGTGAACACCATGGGTGAGGGAAGAACTCTGATGACTCATTCCCCTACGAATTCTCAAGGTCCTGGTCTGGGATTTCCATGTCTATAAGATCTTCTAGAGGGATAATTTAAATAACAGATACCCTTACCTTACTTGTCTATATGAGGAGTCAGATACCCTTACTTTGTCTATACAAGGAGTTCCACCCTATGATTTTTACCCAACATCCTCGGTAAAGGAATGCTATTTTTGAGGTATGCTTCATATTTTGAAGGCAAAGCCTGATCTCCGAGAGGAATTACTATAGTAGCCAACAGGAATATGCCAATTAGAATCCCCTTTACAAATTGATTGAGTAAATGCCAACTTCAGTGAGTAAATTTGATTTTAGATCAAGCCTTCAACAAAATGGATTAGTGTTTGGGATATACATTGTGACGCCCCCCCCCCCCCCC
>NC_056561.1:42085713-42097952 GCF_013358625.1 Macadamia integrifolia | reverse complement strand
AAAAGGAGCATAATAGTACTCGATTCCCTATTTTAAAAAACATGCCTCAATTTTCACAGTAGATAAGGGTTACCCCCTGATTTGATTGTTTATGTAATAAAATTTAAAGACAGCTATTTGCAGCTATGATTTTTATTTTGTAATTCCTATAAACTTGAATAGTAGACTTTTGTTTTCTTATTAAGATAATTGTGGAAACTCTTTATGTTTATATTTTATTATTTCCTTTAAGTAATAGTATTTTAAAAGATAATTTCATAAACAAATTATTTCCTTATTTAAGTTAAATTTGACCATAATAGCATGTTTGTAATTATTGATTTCTTTGTTCAAAAGTGAATTTTCATTATTGTACTCTCCAGGAATAGAAGTGTTTGTCAAACGTTGTTTCTGTTCTTTTCCTGTTCTAAAGCCATTTCTGAAATAGTTTTACCAAACGCTGTTTCTGTTCCGCCAGAGTGTCTTCACAGCATGGAATCGAAAAAGAACACTTCTGTAAAAGAACCACTCTCCAGGAATAGAAGTGTTATCAAACGGCCCCTAAGGGAGCACAACTGAGAATTATTTTAACATAAGAAGCTGACCTAATACTCTTATTGAGGCACTCTAAATGAGTAACCATCATTAAATTAAAAAAAAAAGAAAGAAATTCTGTTAGCATATATTTATGAGGAGTATTGGAGCATCACAATATAGAGGTACCTTCTTAATCTGATTCTTTCCTGACCCTGTTGCACGATAAAAGTCTGGCATTGGCTTTGCCTTGAAGCTGAAGCTTTGATGCAGTTTGTTAAGCTCATTTTCAGCCTTTTCCTGCATAACATGAAGATAGCCATTGACATGAGGTTCCAAATTGCATTGTAGCCCCACAGGTACTGATTAATAAAAAGACCAATCTGAGCTTCTATGTTTAAAGAAGAAAACACTCATGTTAAATATAGAAGCATA
Organism: Macadamia integrifolia; assembly: GCF_013358625.1. NCBI lineage: Eukaryota > Viridiplantae > Streptophyta > Magnoliopsida > Proteales > Proteaceae > Macadamia > Macadamia integrifolia. The sequence goes on along the minus strand of NC_056561.1, from coordinate 42,097,004 downwards.
ATCAACTTTTATGAGTAAATTTGGTCAACTCGCTAAATGATTTAAGAAAATAATAATAAAAATAAAATAAAATTTTGGGAGAGCGTCATGTATATGATGGTTCAACTTAGCTTGGTCCCATAAAGCTTGCCTGATTCCCCAGAAGACAATTAAAAGGTATCCTGGCCAGATTAAAATAAAATTTGTAGAGGAGAGAATGACAACCTTAGGCTTCTTTTGAAGCTGCACGTTCAGTGCCCCCTCTGCATTGAATTTATTCTCCAGTTTCTGAGAGTGGGGGGAAAAAAATAAAAGGACCAGGAAGTAAGAAAGGAGCAAAATATCAGTTGTCTCGTGAAAATACAACCCACTTAAATAATAATAAAGTGAAAAAGAATCTTGATAAGGCCTTGCCTCCTTTCTTTTTGCAGCTCTTTCATCAGTTCTGAAGCTAAATGGAGAAGATACAGTCGGCGACCGCGTTATGCCTCCACCGGCGCTCAAAGACTTCGAATGACTGCCAGACAAGAAGTTGTAGAAAATCCAAATTTGTTTTTAAGGAAATGGCAGATAAACAGAGTAAAGAGAATATGGCTAACTTTTTCCTTTTGTGTGTGTGTGGAGACAAGGCAGGCATTACACAAGCTAGGGGCCAAGAGGGTTTTGGCCTCTGGAGTTTGAACCATGATTTCAGCACCTACAGGCCGTCAACAGCTCTGGAGTCTGGACTTGATTATTCAAGTTTTTAAATGCCTTCTGAACTAAATCTCTGAGGCCAAAAATGACCCATTTAAATGATCCTAAACATCTGGTCTATACATTTTCCAGGGTGTCCCAATTATATGGCAAAAATTTTTGATAACTTCAACACCAAGTTGACCATTGTAAGGGAGCATAATGTTTAGAGATGCTGATCATCATTTATAATCTGAACTTTCATTTGCAATAGTGTGCATGAATTGTACAAACATATATCTTCTATCATCATCAGATAACTATTTGTTCTAAAGGCCAGTGGAATTTCTTTTTTCCTGGGTGGGGCTGTCGACAAGCTGGATATTGCCCAACTCAATCTGGATTCTGTTGAATATTAGAAACATATTTGACCTGATTATGTTTTAAGATATAATATAAGAACCATAGCTCAGTAGTAAGCTGGTGTAACCATGCAAGTCACACTTCGAAGGGTCCCAGGAATGGATTGGGGTTGGTCATTACCCTTGGCATCTTTTTGCATGAAGTGGATGCCCCCCTCAACCAAACCCGGTCATTCACACTGGTGGCCAGAATTTACATAAAAATTTTAGGAGTTAACTAAAGATCAGAAAGGGTATCTTTGCGATGTATTGCGTCTCTTTTATATGCCCATTTAGTTGGGATAAGATTGAGTATGTAGGTCTAATACTGTTTTCTGTGTTTTTGTTAATTTAATCAGATAAACAATCTGATCCCACTTTTTGGATAGCTAATGGGAGACAAATACAGAAATGTTTCATATCTGATGGATTAAATTGGAGCGGATACAATATCTGCTCTCTATCTCACCCATTTATGACCCTACTCCTGGAACTGGAAGGTCATTTCCTTCTCAGGCTTGGAAATAGGCATCAGCAAGTTGCAAATTGTTTCTTTTGTCTTCGTTCAAATGTTTCAAAGTGAGTGCCCTATGGTGATATAAGTAATTAGGTTGCGCAACTTACTCCGTGGAGAGAGAGTGCCATGTTGCACCCACTTTACTGCATCCAGAGGATGTGAAACCAAGTTCTGTTCTGGTACTGTAAAGAATGAAGAAAAATGTAATTATATAAAGTGACAAAATTTCATGCTTGCAGTACAAACTAGTATGTGAGAAAATTCTTCAACTTTATGAGACACATATGTATGGAATCTCTCAATTTAGTGAAGCACATACCTTTTTTGCTCTGACTGAGGAGTAACAGAAGGATTCTTTGGCAAACCATTCACAGATGCCTGCAATATGCAAATTAAGATGATTTAGACAAGCATCACTAGTCTTGCCTATTATGAAGAGCACTTGAAGTAGACAGGGTAGGAGAGTGGCATGTTGAGAGGGAAAATTAAGCACCATGGTTGGGGTTCTTAGAGGAGTTGGACAGTGCTTAGAGGTCGACACACTTCCAGATCCCCTTGAATCTGCAATCTTTTTCTGAGCTGAAGATGTTTTGTTAGTTTCACCAGCGCCAGATGGAGCATTAATTGACATATGGAGTGATTTTGGAGTTGAACACTTTTTATTCACCAAGTCACTTGCAAATTTTTTACTGTTTGGAGTGGCATTTTCCTTTCTGGAATGAACAGTTGAGGATTTGTCAGGGGAAGATGGAAGCTTTAATGCTCTACCGTAAACTGATGGCTTTGAGGAAGAAACAAATGATTTTGTCTTAGTAGCTGAAGCCACCGTCTCCTGATTAGCAGCAAAATTAATCGATGTATGGAGTGATTTTGGAGTTGGGCACTTCTTATTCCCTGGATCTCTTACGGACTTTTTACTGTTTGGAGTGGGATTATTTCCCTTTCTGGAATGAAGAGGAGTTGTCAATTTGGCAGTTGGAGATTGAAGCTCTGATGCCCTTCGGTAAGCCGATGGCTTTGAGGAAGAAAGTGCTGGGTTTGTCTTGGTAGCTGAAGCCAAATTCTCTTGATTGGAAGCAAAATTAATCGACATATGGAGTGATTTTGGAGTTGGGAACTTCTTCTGCACTGGATCTCTTGCGGACTTCTTATTGTTTGGAGTGGCTAGATTTTCCTTTCTGGAAGGAATAGTAGTTGTTGATTTGGCCGGAGAAGATGAAAGCATTCGTTCCCTGCTGTAAGCTGATGGTTTCAAGGACGATGCCATTGGTTTTGCATTGGTTGTTGAAGTCAAACTCTCCGGCCTAGCAGCAACCTTCAATTGACAGAAATAAAGGAAATTGGGATCATAGGGTGAAGATTGAAGAACAGAAATCTGGAAAATAAGTAACATTCACCTCTGAATGTGTCTGATTCATTTGGATGGTTCCACTAGGCTCCACCTCAGTAAGCATGTTACGGTTCCCAACATCAGCAAGCTGTGATGATTCAACCACTAGAGAGTTCTTCTCAAGAACCTGGTCTTCTATTACTGGATCTACTACTTCCACCTTATTTGATACCATGCGATCCATTTCAAAAATGGAATTACGTCTGCTTGAATCAATGATGAAACCTTCCTCCATGTTGGGGACTGTGGCTTGCCGTGGCTCATCAACAGCCACATGGTCATCACATTTTTCCATCTGTGAATCCAGGGCAGGATTGCTGTGAACTCCATCTTGGGTTTCTGGTTGAGGAGTAGAACCAGCAGCTGCTTCTGCCTTCTTAGCTGCAACTTTCTTGTAATGGGCTTCAAAATAAGCTTTTTTCTGAGCGACTGAACCAGGCCTGGAGTATTTTTCTACGTCTTCTAAATACCGATTGTGAGAGAAGGATGACCATTTCTCCCAAGCTAAGGACTCTGATAAGAACCTTCCGAAAGAAACCGATCCTGCAAGTGCATGCATCGGATTCCCCTGTAGCACAAAAATTTCACTGATTTTCACAACGTACAACAGACTTTGGATAAATTTATGCAATGATGTAAACACGAGAGAAAATTGCAGAGAAGTTTGTTTGAACTTCAAACTAAAAATAAGACAGAAAGAATAGTCATCCGTGACAAGAAAACCTCAAAATGTAACCCAAAGCAAGTGAAAAGGATCAACCCCCCCTAAAATGTGAATTTCAATAACCATAGAACGGAGCTTGAAGCAAAAAAAAAAAAAAAAGGAGAAACAAAAGCAGATCATACCGGGGCATCAAAATCAGGAGAGAAGGCAAGAACCATAAGATTCGTTTTTTTGCACAAAAAACTAGAGTTTCAGTAAAAACCCTTGAAGCCCTGAACAAGAAATGAAAATGAGAAGAAACAAGACAAACTCTCTCAACATTTCTAGGCAATAAACGGGAACCCATTAAAGAAACTTGAAACGGAAACAATTGAAATGACATTTATTTTTCTGCAGTAACTGAAATTCTGAGTTCTTGGAAATTTACCTCTCTAGTTTCATGGGTAGTAGTATCAGAAGCCTGAGAGAAGGTAGTTTGCATGAGACAAGCAGATTCTCCCATACCTTCTTAGATTTAGAAACCTTAGTACTCTTGATTCCTTCTTCCCCTCCTTGAAAATTGAAAACCTCCAAGAACAGGAACACCTTACTTTGAAATTTGAATCACAATCTTGGATCCATGTCGTGCCCAGGTAGATCAAGAAGTAGACAAACCTGGTGAAGTGCAGAAAAAGGAAATCTTTTTTGGGGGAAATTTCTAGCTATTAAGATTTTGATTTAAGCGGGCTTTCATTATTGAGCTTTGAAAAGCTCTAATCTTTGGTTTCTTTATCAGTCCCACTACAGTTGTAGGGTCCCACATGTCTGACACTGTTTAAACTTTTAAAAACGCCTCAACGTCTATTTCCTTAACTTCGTTTACTTAAGAAATTCAAAAATTGGGGGAGCGTGCATTTGTTGTGGGGAACTCTCTTTATTATTATATAATAATAATATATAGACATAAGGAGTGAACAGTGGTTGTCGGCAGACCTGCATGGACTATGGATATAAATGGAATGCATATTAATATATGTGAGGGTATCTTTAAAGGGAAAAGATTCTTTCTTGACCCTAAAAAATAAATAAATGACTCTTTGAGCTGCCATGGATGGTATGCTAAGCATTGTCTCAGTCTATCTCTCTCCCCATTACCATGGTTTAAGAAATCAGAATTGCATCGATTGAATAGGCTGATTTGGATTGGAATCAATTGTGATCAATCCTAATTCTGACTATTTTGGAGTAGCCACTTCCAGGGTTTTTGGGACCGGATCACTGAGTTCTAGATCTGAGGGATTGATTTTAAGATTTTTTGAGATCGGTTTTGGTCAATTGGAAAGAACTAATTCAACCTCTAAATTTTAATTTGGAATCCTTACTTCAAATATGAAATGAACGAACTTTCTGCCCTTCATAGACCTTCTTTATATGTCGCATCTCATTGGTGGACTCCTCTGTTGTTTGCTAAGAGAATTCTCTCAATTGGATGAATTAAGTGACATGTGGCTAATCTAGATCATGATTTCTTTATCCAACAGTCACAAAAATCATGCATATGGCAATGTCGTATAAGAAAGATTTGTAGCACTAGTATATATGAACTTTTTTTCTTTAATTATAGCCTTTTTTATAACATTTTTCCTAGACTTTTCATCCAATGGGAGGAAAAATAATCTTGATTAATCTGAATTTGAACAATAAAAGAAAGGAAACCGACAAACTTCCCTCGATTATAATACGACCTTTTTTTTTCTCAAGTTTTTGTTGAATATTCACACACACGAGAGAACTTTGTTTGATTGTTCGTCTTTGATATGCATTCTCATAATAGATTCTGGATCTAGATTGCATTAGGAAACTGACTCTTCTTTATTTTTTCTCTTCAAAATCTATTCTGAAAATGCATACCAAACTCAACCTACACACGTTTATACATACAGAGATATTACCATCCCTGATGTTACCATAATCTTGTAATACAATATACCCCCTCCCCCACCCCTCAGCCTTTACTCCAAAGTGAGCCATCCCTATTATACGAGGAAGGCAACATTCTATCAGTTTCAATGTGACAACCTGAGGTTACATCAAACAAGAATTTTTTTTTTTTTCTCCCCTTAAAAACATTCTTTCCCGTGGTGCTTTATTAACTCTTTTCCCATGTAGCTTTATTATTGTTTAGTGTTTCTTTTCAAACAAAAATTATGGCAATTAAAAATGATATCTTAGAGAGATATGCAAAGGCCAAAGGGTTGTTGGAACAGAGGGGAGAAACAGTTTTTAGACAACATGATCTTTGACAGGGTGGGAGATTACGGACAAATTTAACCACCAACCAACCAGAGGTTCCACCATCTCCATCCTCGCCGCATCAAGGGAATGAGAGAGAGAGAGTTGGTAACGTTTTTTTCTGATCGTTAGTACCAGAAAACCTCACTTTGAAGTTTGAACTGCCTACCAGTCCTCTCCCCTTCCGTGTACCACCTCCCTTTTACTCTCTCAAAGCTAACGGTCAAAACCCACCACCAAAATATGGCAAAATATTGTGTATATAAAAAAGGGTAATTTTCAACGCCACCCCCTGGAGAATGCCAATATTATAGGAACACCACATCTCTTTCACCAAATTAGACTCAGACCCCCTACCGTCAGTCTCTGTTAAAGAATATACTATATATGCTGATGTCAACTATTATATTTTATTTTAAATACCAAAATGCCCTTACTAAAGTAAACGTAAAATACCTAAAATGTCTATGTAATAAGCCCCTCCAGGAACTTGCGGCGAGGAGGTGACCCATGATGGTGGCATCGTTGGAGAGGCCGACGGTGACGATGAAGGCATGGGCATGTTTGTTTCCATCACCGGCAACAACGGCATCAGCGACGGACGGTGACAACAGGCTCGCGGCAACCAGTAGCAGACTTAATCAAGTCTCGATTTGTTTAATCCAAGCAAGATTTTTTTTATTCTGCAACAGTTATTCTTTATGGGTCTGCCTTAAAATGTTCAAATCGGTGGTTTATCAGGGCAATTCTCTACTCGAGGAAGCAGAGATATACCCTCAGAACCAGAAAATCGACATGACAAAAAAGGAAGTCAGAATCTCTCACTTCTCACATCCGAGTGAGAGGTGTCCACCACTCGCAGTTCTTCATACTATTGCTGGAGTCGAAAGCTATCGAGTGAGAAATTTGCACACCTCTCGTTTAAGAGAGAACAAGGTACAACCAACTCAAAGCAAAAATCAGCTCATCGGAAGAAACTCACAGTAACAAACCCGAGAGGGTTTTGAACTTCACTGGAACTGTAAACCCTCAAATTAACATATGAGTTCTGACAGTTCTAGTGAATTAAGTAGTTGCTTCTGGATTAGCTGTATCAGAAGAAACTCATTGTAATTTAACTCTTTCAATCGGTGTCAGGATTTATCGGTGTTTGTATGAAATCGAGGGTTTCTTTACGGTGGGAAATATGTTGGATCCTCTTGGTGTATGCGGATTTCATCAGTGCAGACCTTCAATTTTCATACCTGAGTTCTTTGGTCTGGACACAATTGATAATCAGTTTCACTCCACCAAATATGCAGATTTCATCCATGCGGCACTGGAATATCTCTGAATTTGAGTTGCAACCAGTTCTCCGGTGAAATCCCACCTGAGTTCTTTGGTCTTGACAAGCTCGGCATTCTGGACTTTTTTTTTTTAAAACACACAAGTTGGCCTCACGGTTCAGACTTCTGTGTGTGTGTGTGTGGCCTCACGGTTCAAACTTCTGAGTGAGAAAGAGAGAGAGAGAGAGAGAGAGAGAGAATCTTGTCCACGACACTTGGGGTTCCGAACACCGTCGATCCTCTGAATTCGCTCTAGAGACACGCTCGTCCTGGCTATCCGATAGGAGCATGATACTCGCCACGNCTCACGGTTCAGACTTCTGTGTGTGTGTGTGTGTGTGTGTGTGTGTGTGAGAGAGAGAGAGAGAGAGAGAGAGAGAGAGAGAGAGAGAGAGAGAGAGAGAGAGAGACTCCACCGGAGAAGAAGCTAGAACCACCAACAGCTGCTGTTGCGGACGGTCGGTGCGAAGTAACTTAGGTACAATATGTTTTATTATTTATTTTAATTAAAAGGGTAAAAATGTCATTTTAAATCCTTACTTAATGGAGACTGACGGTAGGGGGTCTGAGTCTAATTTGGTGAAAAAGAGGGGGTGTTCTTATAATATTGGCATTCTCCAGGGGGTGGCGCTGTAAATTACCCTTAATTTTAATAACCTGGTAAAAAGTCCTTAGGTGTTTGAAATGCTGCTCCACTGAATCAGAAAAAATTTATCCCAAAATATATATATATATATATATATATGTCTATGACGGTGTTTATAGAAAACGCCACCCAAAAGCTATCATATTCATCGTCGTAAAAGAACTACGACGTTTTTTGTAACCACACACGTAAAATCTCTTCGACAACGTTTATGAATAAACGAGCCACTAAAAGATTATATACAACGGCGTTTATCATAACACCGCTATCATATTACATCCGCCTTTATAGGAAGGAACTCCAACGTTCTTTACTTATGAACGCAAATGCATATAGGAGCATTTATTGCTAAACGCTGCTAAATAATATATTTTTTTTTTTTAATAAATGAACATATAGTGGCGTGTGTTAATAAACACCGCTACAAGAAATATTTTTATTTTAAAACAAAAGACCTATAGTTAATGAACGCCACTAAATGTTTTTTTTTTACATATTATTTTTATTTATCTTATTATGTAACTTGTTGAAGAAAATGCTTACATTCTTTGTTCTCATTTTGGATATGAATAAATAATTAATAGATTTTCACAAGACCATACACAAGAATCTGATAAATGGCTATCTATTCTCTAGAAAAGTTTAGTTGGAACAAAGCAAGTAACAAACCAGATTGTTATCATGGAGACAAAAAAAAAACCACATAGTTAAAACTCTATTTAACAAGAAATCTATAGCTCATAGGCTCGCAATAACATAGTATCATAATAAGTTTTTCAAAATAAAGGTTCACACATCAAGGTGGATAAACATCCTCTGCAGGGAGGTTCTCACGCAGTGAGGTGTGGCGAAGCTCCTGGTGACGACACGTGGCCTAATTGGATCAAACGGCTGAGAATCGTTGACCCATTTCACGCGTTGCCCCGATCCAGTTCTTGCAAAATTGCCTAATCCTCTCCCTTCCATTTCACTTCCATCGAGCATCTAAGGTTTTTCCATTTCCATTTTCTTCCCTCTCTTCCCTTGTGATGATCGACCAGCAATGAAGTTGCCCTCTCTTGCGGAGTGATGAAGCATCTTCGTGCCATTTGTTAGAGACTAGGTTTCGATTTGCTTCCTCATAGAGACCAACGGCCACCCTTCTCTGTAGGGAAACCTCAACCAAATCTTCCTACTGCCCTCTGTGTAAGTTAAAAAAAAAAATGCTTATCAAGAAGCAAAACAAAGAAAAAGAAAATAGCTCCATTTTCCATCTCCATTCTTGTTTGCCTTTAATTTTGAGGTGCATAGAGCAATCTTCCCCTATTCATCGATTTTACTCCCTGTGAATTATGCACAATCTTCCCCTGTTCATCGATTTTACTCCCTGTGAAGCTTTTATTATTATTATTATTATTATTATTATTATTATTATTATTATTACTTTTTAATGTTTTTCGGTCTATTTTCTGTTGAGATCTTTGCTTTATGCAGCTTCTCAGTTTCATATTCTTCATATTTCGTCTAGTTTTAAGAGTCTTCAGCATTCTCTTTGAAGTTTCAGAAGTGGAGAGACTTTGAAGTTTTGGGTAATGGAAGAAATGATTAAAAAAAAATCTGGGATATTATTATAGAAATCACTAGTGACCAATGAATTGCCATTTGTTAGGGATGAATTTCCCACTGTAATTGTATTGGTGAGGGCATCCTTATGAGTTGATTCATAATTGCATTGACACTTTTTTACTTTGCTCTAAACATTGTACCCTCATTTACATTATGTTGAGAATGATTTTTTTTTTCATTAATATGAATATTATTGCTCTATGTTTATTGGAATTTCAATTATGTGATATTTGGATATTATCTTGTTCTAATTGTTTTAGATTGTTGGGTGAATCTTTAACTCAAAATGAAAAATCTAGTTAACTTCTCATTAAAGATCTATCCGAAGAAACTTTATCTACATGTAAAAGACAAAATCCATAAGTACCTGGAAAAATAAAAAATACTAGTCAAATTCCTGTTAAAGAACTATAAAAATTTCAAACATTTCACTAGTAAGTTTCTATTTTTGAGTTTTATTATATAAGTATGTTATTAGTTGGTTTCTATTTTTGAGTTTTATTATATAAGGATGTTACCAGATTCCAAAATGGTTTAACGTCTCATTCAATTTCGGACCACATTCGAAATTTTATGGATAAGTTTGGAACCCTTCTTAGTTCTTATGCTTGCTTCATGGGCCCAAGCCCAACTGAAACGTGAGTTTGAAAAATATAGAATGGGCTACCCTAACATTTCCCTCTTAAATGCTTGCTTGTTGGGCGCCCACAGATAAACAATAAAGTCTCTATTCCTATAAGCTCCGTTTGCTTGCAAGGGGAATTTACAGGGAAGAGAAGTGAAATTTTTATACTTAAAAAAAGAAATGTTTATAATCATTACCCCATGTGATTCAATGTGATTATATAAACTACTTGATTTTTTTAACCATATTTGGTAATGATACATTTTACATGTAATTTTATAACCAAATATGAAATGATTTAAAGTAATGATATAGTCACATGGGGTAATGATTACATATATTTTTTCTTTTAAGTATGAAAATTTCACTTCCCTTCCCTTTATTTTTCCTTGCAACCAAACATAGTCATAGTAGACAACGGTGTTGGGAATTGCCTTTAAACTTGAAGGTATCAAAACAGCCCTACAATGATAGCTTCATAAACAAGGATTGCAAGAAGCAGATGGATCCACTTAGGAGGGCTTACCTCAATCAAATAAACATCAATTGGCACTAGATCAAAAACTTATATTTAGGCTGCGTTTGGTTGCAAGTGAAATGAGATGGGAAGGGAAGGGAAGTGAAGTAAAGTGAAGGGAAGTGAAGAGATTTTTTTTTTTCCCTTTTGAGTCGTTTGGTTGCAACAGAAGTGAAGTGAAATTAATTTACCATAGTTGTTTGGTTGGATGTAAAATTGATGTAAACCGAATGTAAAATTTTAAAAAACTAATAATCCAACCAAACTCCTCAAAAGAGATGGGGGGAGGGGGGAGAGTACTTTTCAATCCAGAAGCCACCCAGCTCCTCAAAATTTATGTTGGTTCTGTGTATCAGGTCATTCAAGGTTTGTACCAAATTAAACCAAATGTCATCAAATATTATGTTCTATCACTAGCCAAAATAAACCATTTTATTCTATATATCAAATGAATGCAACATAAATAAATATTTAAAATAATATAAAAGATGATTACAAAGAAAATAGGATCACAAGTGATAACGACTGAAAGGCTCATTTCTAAAGGTCTTTTGGTCAAAACAAACTCAAATGAGTCACATGAGAGAGAGAGAGAGAGAGAGAGAGAGAGAGAGAGAGAGAGTCATGAGCGGGGTGAGAGTCGTGAGAGTGGGAAAGATCGTGAGAATAGGGGTTT
>NC_056561.1:42078416-42085676 GCF_013358625.1 Macadamia integrifolia | reverse complement strand
AAAATAAAAAGGGAAATTTTAATGATTAAGTGAAATTTTTTTCACATGTAAAATATATTTCCCTTGCAATCAAACATTTAAATTCATTTTTTTTGGGAAAAAAAATTCCACTTTACATAAAAAATTTGCATTCCCCTTACAACCAAACAAAGCCTTAAAGAAAAGAAAAGAAAAAATACAAATATTAATGTCTAGGTATAATACAAAGCACGTCAGCATAGAAAGATCTACTCCACTTTTGGCATTACCATCAACATGGAGAGACCTACTCTAGCTAAACCTGATCAAAGAGCCTAAGAAGAGGACATGTATCTTAAGCTCCTTATCTTCAAATTTTAGGACATGTATCTTAAGCACCTTATCCTCAAAATTTTCAGCCATCCTTCTTTCTTAAAAGCTACAGAGCTTATAAGCACCCAAAGTTTCATCAAGTTCAACTCATTTACTTTAGGTTCTAACAATCTCCAATTCTACATCCTAAAAGTACATGACGTATGCTTTTTCCTTTTGCTTCAAGCCCTACAAGAGATTGATTTTTTTAATGCCTCTCGTACTTCAAGAAGTGCATCTCAAACAAAATAAATGAATAATAGTAAACAAGAGAGAGAGAGAGAGAGAGAGAGAGAGAGAGAGAGAGAGAAGTGACATAATGAAAGCATAAATAAAGCAATTAAAATGCCCAAAACTTTAGTGTAAATTGTGCTTGGACTTTGCACCATACTGTTGGGGATCCTTTACCATAGAATCATATGAATAACACCATTGATGTTAAAATACAAGAATCATAAATCAATCATAAAAGATTAACCATGGGTGTAGTCCCTAAATGAAGAATACACAAATATATAAATTTACCCCATACATGATAATCAATGGGAGTAGAAGAATACCTGTGTGTAAGTTTAGAAGTGCCATAAGTATTGATCACATAACTCTCTCCCATGTGCTTGAAGATCAGTCCCATGAAAATTGTAACAAAGAACTACACAATGGGGTCCCAGTCGCTAAGATCTTCTGCAGCCTTTCACCCTTGGAATACTCTCACATGCACTATTCCTGTGGGGGAGTCCGTGCTTCCAAAACCATGAAGGTGTTAAAATGACGGCTACAGGGACCTTTAGCTTCTATTTATAATAGAATCCCTAAAACTTTAATTCATTCCCACAATGGATTGGGCTAGGATTTTTCTAATCAGAGTGGGTCTAATTGCTTGGACCCAATAGATCAATCGGTATCAGTTAAGCCCATATAAAAATTCTAACAATCTCCCACTTGGGCTATACTGATACTGATGTCTTTCCATTAACACCTAGCCAAATAATCCCAAGACTGAATACCACTCAAACAAACTTTTATTCAATCAATAATTTCTACTGTTGAACAATAGTAGAAAATACGCCTCAATATATGGCATATAACTATCTAATGTTATAAACAATAGAAAACTATCAATCCAAATCGCCTGAAAACATATGTATATATATAAAAGGAATTAATATCATACCTGTGATCACATGAAATATACATTTCCTTATAGGTCATTTCCTGATCTAAAGATCAGCCTATCTTGAAAACCTCACAGGTAGAAAACTTTGATATTAATCAACACTTGGCAAATTGTCATTTTCTTGAATTAATATCTTACTTTGGCATACCGTCTATGGCTAATTGCTACTTCTATGGATTTAGGTTAAATACCACAATAAATCACAAACTTTGGCAAACCGCATGTGGTTAATCACCACTACCATGGATTTATGTTGAATACCACCATAAATCATAAATTCTGATAAAATATCGTCAATTACCTTGCCTTATCGTCAATTACTTTGGCTAAGCATTGCTAATAAACCTTAACAGACACAACTTTTAAACTTTGGCTTTTGCCACCATGATATCTTTGGTTAAATGAAATCATAAAACTCTCACTAACCAAGTATATCAAAAACCTCAATAACATCAATGTCAGAAAACATGGCTCTTGAGCACCTTGTCGATAAACTTGGATGACATCACCTTTGGGCAAATGTCACATTTGCCTTGAGAAACACACAATTGAACTGAATGTACCACTTTGGTGGGTTTCACTCATTCCTATCATGTTTTCCACATTAGAGATGAATATATATACAGAAGTGTATGTTTTAATGTGTTTCTTACACAACCAAGGACAACACAAACAAATGAAGCATAAATGTACATAAATAATTCAGAAAACATAATTTAAGATAAAATTAATTCAAAATTACTCCAAAGTCATTATAAACTTAATAGGGCAATAAAATTGTTCCTATTTCCCTTCAGTTGTGCTTTGTTCAGCAACAATACTTGTTTGGGTTCTCTGAAAGCTAAAACCAGATCAAGTGACCCAAAAAATCTCACATATGAATCATACACACCAAATAATCGGGCTAAAAAATTTAATATGAACATCTAGCAAATAAAGTACATAATAAATGTACATCTAGCAGATAAAACACATAAGAGTCACAACCGTAACTACATTCCTATCCTTTGGGCTAAGAATGCACTGGTCCTCTTGTAAATCCAAATTTACTATGAAAATACAATTACTTTTATCACATATAGGCTTAAAAACCTCTAAGTTATAATCATTTCCATACATGTATTTTCTTTAACTTGGGTGACATCATCTTTGGGCAAATGTCACCAACTTTGCTGCGCTTAGAAAAACTATGAAAGAATAGGATGTGCCACTTTGGTGGATTCCACCCAATCCTTTCATAGCTTCCTATAAAAATATTGTGCAGCATAAAATGTGCGGAAGCTCACACCCAGTTTAATTCTAACATATTTATCCATTATAGGGTGTTTCAAACAAAACATACAAGTACAAAATGACATGAATATGAATTTACTATATATTTCAGCCATAAAAAATTCTTCAATATCATGATAATAATAAATTAATGCAAAACTCAAAATAGTTCTTTTGCATTAAAAACAATATAGTTTTTCCCACTAGCAACCTAGTATACCGAATTTATCCTCCCACTGGTCGAGCCACATAAAACAGCTTAAGATCTATACTTCTATCCTCCCACTTGGTTCAACCAGTCATAAAATCAATCCATTTATTGGAGAACACAATCCATTAAATGTGACATATATATAAACTTGTTCACATAAGCCTAAAAAAAAAAAAAACCAAACATTTATCAATTAATGTTCATAAATAGGTTTTCAGAGAACAATGACAGTGTTTGAGAACTTGGTATTGGATTGATCAAAACCGACACTAATCCAACCCAAACAATCCGAAATTTGCTCTACTAATCAAGGCAAATCGGAAGCCCTGGAGTCGTTCCTCATAGGCATCTTGAGGAACTATTATCTTGGTATCAGTGCCCGCATGAATGGGGTCTGGCAGACTATCCACATTCGGCAAAGCTCTCCCCACCCTAGTTAGCAATTCGGCCGAATAATTCGTGAATTATTCGGCCGAACCGAATTTTTCCGAATTAAATAAAAAATTCTGACCGAATCCGAATTAAATATGAAATTCGGTAAAAAACGTGATTTTTATTAATTTGAATTTAAAACGTGAATAATTCGGACTGAACCGAATTAAACCGAATTATTCGGTCCACTTAAACAGTATTTAAAAAAAAAAACAAAAAAACAAAAAACAAAAAAACAAAAAAACAAAAAACAAAAAAACAAAAAAACAAAAAACAAAAAAACAAAAAACAAAACGTCATATCCGCTTTTTTAACCGAATATTTAAATTAATCAATCGAATTATTCCGAATAATTCACCGCCTGAATAATTCCCGAATCCGAATTTGCTAACTATGCTCCCCACCACGGAAGAATAAGAGCGTCTCCAGCAGGAACCTTTGGGAGACCCTCCTCAGCCACATCTTGCTCAGCCGAGAATGGTTCATTCCTAGGAAGCTCAGGCAGGGATTCACCCTCCTTCTCCCTTACCTGAGGTTTCAGAAAGTCAGTGATCAACGCCTGTCTGCCTCGATCTGGAGGCCAACCGCCCTTCGGACCCTGGCTGATCTCCTCTCCAGTCTCAACGAACATACTCACCATCTCCTCTCCTTCACCCTACGCTTTTAGTCAATGACAATTCTCCGCCTGGATACCCCTCGTTAGCTAAAAAAAAAAAAAGATAATCATAAACCTGCTCATTAGTATATAGTGAAAAGGAGCTTGAAATATCTTAAAGGAACGGTGCACCTCAAGTTGACTTTCCAGACAGGTGATTTAGAAATTTATGGTTACTCCAATGCTGATTTCGAAGTGTATAGGGATGACGGAAAATCCTCTTCTAGACATATCTTCTTGTTTGGAGGCGCAAAAGTTTCTTGGTCTAATAAGAAACAGAGATGTATCGCTAGGCACACTTAGACAGCTATTTATGTAACTTGTAACATGGATGCTCTTCACGTTGTCTAGATTGGGTGAGCTTCAAAAGTTTAGTAGGGAACACCATTAGCACTATTTTTGCCCAAGTTCTCCTAAAGCCGTTTCTTGCATAGTTCTTAAAACTAGATCAGACAAGTATTTGGCTGCCTTTTTTTGTGTGTTAATTAGAATGTAGAATCATAATATTCTTTTTCCTTTTTCCAAAAACGGATAGGTTCGGTTCTCAATTTATTTATTTATTTTTTATTTATATAAACAATAATAAGTTCCAACTTTGCATTGAAGTAGAGCCATTTTTTCTTTTGTGTATTTTACGTTAAAATAAACAATAAGAAAATATATTTTTACATGAAATTTTTACAATCTACATGGTGCACGAGGCTCTTGCATATGTGAGGTCCGAGGTGCGAGAACTACGTAACCTTGCCCTAAAAAAGTCAAACGGTTGTTTTGACCGCTTGATCACCATATCGTAACATTCGTACTATACCATTGGACCATGTATGCCAATTTGAGATTAAAATTTTTGGTTCCTATGAAGTTTTTCATCATTAATTTGTTTTATTTTTAATTGAAAATAATATTTCATTAGAAAGAACAAAAAAATAAAAATAAAATCCAACCGAAGAGGACATAAGCTACAAAGTAAATAAATTATTATTATAATTATAAATTGAATTGTGGCAAATTGCAGAGAAGTCATACCTTAGAAACTACTTGTTTTTTTTTCGAATACATCACCTTCTCTTCAACTCCAAGAGTCGACCCCAACATCCACGGTATTGCGTCAACAAATATTAAATAATTTTGAGGGTTCTTAAAGATTCAATAGATTTTAGAGAATGGGAAAATAGTCGAGACAACAGAGAGACATGGATTGAGAATGAATCATATATGTTAGGAAAGCAAGGTCGAGTTACACCAGTCAGAGATATAAACGGATAGTGAAAAATCTGAATTTGAATTACAGCCATATCCGTATAGGGCTATCCAAATCTGATCAAATCCAATTCGCATTCAATCTATCTATTTACGTCCCTAATTACATTTAGGTTGATGAAAAATTTTAAAATTTTCTTTATATCAGTGCTTATGTATTCCACCAAATCTTTAAGAACCCTCAAGATTTTCATCACACAAGGCAAGGGAGTACTTCTCTTCCTTATGGAACATTCAACAACACTAATTCTTCCAGATTTAGCATGTTGTGCAAGTGTAGGCATTCTAGCAATGGGAATCTTTTATCCCATTGCCTTCATCATATTTTTCTCTATCTTGGTAGAAAGACCTCCATAGCAACTCTTTAAAAATTTCATCTCGAACATCTTCCAGTTCCATATTGCCTTTAGATGGAATAAAAACATTAACCATCCAGAGATGAACTAACAGTTTCTTCTGAATTCTATAATCCTCAGTAAATATGAATCAATAACCAAAACATTGCCTCAAATGTAAGGGTAGACTGATGATTGTAACTCAGATTCTAGGCTAGAAAGTGGTATTTTCAATAGGGGGAAAGACTTGGGGGAGAGAAAATGTTAGTAAAAAAAAAAAAAGAAATCAATGTTTCCATTATCTAATAGTTCTAATTTTTACATCCTTCTGTCACAATGAAAAATTTTGTGGACCATTAAGATAAAGCTTATCTTGCCAAAGATGTGATGAGGCATTGTTCCCATTAGCTTAACATTACATAGATACTACATTAAGTACATAAGGTTTGCATAGCTTTTTGGGCAATGTCACATCCAAGGCAAGAACTTAAACAGCCCAACATGGAGACCTTGAAGAAGCAGAGCACTGAGCCCCAAGAACATAAAACCCAAGGTCTTCCCCAAAACATGAAATAAACCTTACATTCAATTCAAAACACTTAACCCTATTAACACCGTCTTGCTCAAGTGCATGTAAAGACGTATATAGCATAACTTATAAAACTGGATCCAACATATAGTGAGGATTAGGATGTAGAATCATTATACTCTGTTTTCCAAACACCAACAGGTTTTTCCTTAGAAAATGCTTGTTTCCTATTGAATGCATCACCTCCTCTTCAACTCCAAGAGACGACCCCAACCAAAGATTTGTAGATGTTGCGGCAGTGTAACGTGTTTTAAGTTCTCCGGCAAAGAAATCATCAACTTAGGTGGTGATACAATATGTAGTTCTTGAAGGGAAGTGAGGTTCCGAAAATCCTCCAATTGGGAGAGTTCAAACTCTGGACAACCATCAAATACTCAGAAAGCTGTTGAATATCTCATCCCTGATAGAGATGCTAGTCTGTCACAATGTTGAATCATCAATGCCTTTATAGAGCTCAACCCTGAAATCGGGTCTCATCCTCCCACAAAGATTTCATATCAAAAAAATTCTTTAAGAGAGGTAAAGCCTAATTCCCCAGGCTTAATAAACAACCTTGGCAATATGGATTCAAACATGTATACCATCTTTAATCATTCTTAGAAGAATTTATTCATGCTTTTATCAAAAGTTCCCAAACAAAAAAACCTTCTTTACATAAATAATAATAATAAATAAATAAATAAAAATGTTAGATTAAACCTCAGGACAGCAATTGATCCCCAATAAAATGGAAGCCTATATTAGGCCAATAAAATTCCCAAAATTTAGTAAAACCTGCAGTTTCAACATTGACACATATCAGATGCCAAACACAAGATGAAAGAGAAGCCAATCCAAGGCACAGACATAAATGTGCAAGCAGGTAGGGTAGACCCTCAACTCATCCAATTGTCATCCCCAATATTTGATGCAACCTAAAAAAAATAAAAATAAAGAAATGTAATTGATGTTAATGCTCTGTTTGATTTGACGTAAAAGCCAAGTCGTAGTTAAAATCAG
>NC_056561.1:42005734-42078365 GCF_013358625.1 Macadamia integrifolia | reverse complement strand
CCAAGAGTAAATACATAGCCTGTGAGTGACCTTCTCTTGTCAAGATCACCTGCATAATCTGAATCAACATAACCAGATAAACTACCACCATTCCTCCCAAACTCCAAACAAACACCAGAGGTCCCTTTCAAGTACCTAAGTATCCACTTCACTGCTTCCCAATGAGCTTTACCTGGACATGACAAATATCTACTCACCACACTGACAACTTGTGAAATGTCAGGACGAGTGCAAACCATAGCATACATAACAGAGCCAACTGCACTAGAGTATGGAACAAGTGACATGTACTCCACCTCTTCATCTGTCTTAGGTGATAGAGCAGTTGAAAGTCTAAAATGAGATGCAAGAGGAGTAGTTACAGGTTTGGCATCTTTCATGCCAAAACGATTCAATACCTTCTCAGTGTACTTTTGTTGAGATAGCCACAGCTTCCCTGCTTTTCTATCCCTCTTGATCTCCATACCAAGGATCTTCCTTGCTGCCCCCAAATCTTTCATCTCAAATTCAGAACTTAATTGTTCCTTCAACTTATTGACCTCATTCCTATCTTTTGCTGCAATCAACATATCATCAACATAAAGCAACAAATATATGAATGACCCATCAGAGAGCTTTCTGAAATAAACACAACAGTCATATTGACACCTGGAGTATCCAAAACTAGCCATAACTGAATCAAACCTTTTATACCACTGTCTAGGAGACTGTTTCAAACCATATAGGGACTTCTTCAACAAACATACATGGTCCTCCTTACCTTCAATAACAAACCCTTCAGGTTGATGCATATAAATCTGTTCTTCTAGTTCACCATGCAAGAATGCTGTTTTCACATCAAGTTGCTCCAACTCCAAATCATGCATAGCGACTAAAGCAAGTAGGACACGAATAGAACTATGCTTAACAACAGGTGAGAAAACATTATTAAAATCAATTCCTTGTACCTGACTGTAGCCCTTTGCAACTAAACGTGCCTTGTACCTAGCATCTTCAACACCTGAGGCAGATTCCTTCTTCTTGAAGACCCATTTGCAACCAACAATTTTCTTCCCTGTTCTCGGCTTCACAAGCTCCCAAGTCTGATTTTTATGAAGAGATCCGACCTCCTCATTCATGGCAATCAACCATTTTGTAGAATCAATTGAAGCAACAGCTTCAGAATATGTTGCAGGCTCACTATTTTCAATTGTATCTGCAACAGACAATGCATAAGCAACAAATTCAGCATGCCCATACTTTTGTGGTTGTTTAATATTCCTCCTTGGTCTATCCTTGGCAATGCTGTACCGTTCTACTTCTTGATTCTCTTGAGCATCATCTCCTTCAGTAAAAATAGGCAACTGGACTAAAGTAGATTGTACTTTGTTTGAAGATGAACTACCAATTTCAAACTCCACCTTCTCTCTAGATTTTTCTTGACCTTCATCACAATGAATAGGAACTTCTTTCCTAGGATGCAACATAGCAGATTCATCAAAAGTAACATCTCTGCTAATAAGAAATTTTGGAGACTTTGGATCAGAACACCACAACCTATATCCTTTCACTCCAGATCCATATCCAAGAAAAATGCATTTCTTAGCCCTAGGTTCCAACTTCCCTTCATTTACATGTGCATAAACAGGACATCCAAATACTTTTAAATTTGAGTAGTCTGCAGGTTTACCTGACCAAACTTCTTCTGAAGTCTTGCACTCAATAACTGTGCAAGGAGATCGATTCACCAACAAGGTTGCTGTGTTAACTGCTTCTGCCTAGAACTCCTTGCCCAATCCTGCATTTGATAACATACACCTTGCCTTTTCTAACAAGGTTCTATTCATACGCTCTGCCACTCCATTCTGCTGGGGTATTTTAACAAATGTATGGTGTCTTGCAATACCTTCATTTTTGCAGAACTCATTAAAGTCACCTTCACAAAACTCTAGGCCATTATCGGTTCTCAACCTTTTAATTTGTTTCCCGGTCTGCTTCTCAAGCAAATTCTTCCACTGTTTGAAAGTGACAAATACTTCATTTTTGTGCTTCAAGAAATAGACCCAAACCTTCCTAGAGAAATCGTCAATGAAAGTAAGCAAGTATCTTGCACCAACCCCCTTTGAAGCAACCCTGGAGGGCCCCCATAGGTCTGAATGAATGTAGTCCAAAGTTCCCTTGGTCCTGTGAATAGCAGTACTGAAACTAACTCTTTTCTGCTTCCCAAACACACAATGCTCACAGAACTCCATTGCTCCTGTACTCTGACCACACAGCAAGCCCCTTTTACTTAATGATGACATCCCTCTTTCACTCATATGGCCTAACCTCATGTGCCATAAATTTGTGACATCTGATTCAGACATAGATGATGAAGCTGCTGCAACAGACCCAGTGACTGTAGTACCCTGCAGCACATACAAACTGTCAACCTTGATTCCTTTCATCAATAAGAGAACACCCTTGCTGACCTTCATGACTCCACCTTCAGCTGTATACTTGCACCCATTTGAATCAAGAGTGCCTAAACTGATGAGATTCTTCTTCAAATCAGGGACATGCCTGACATTGGACAAGGTTCTGACAATGCCATCATACATCTTGATATTGATCGTTCCCATTCCAATAGTCTTACAAGAAGCATTATTTTCCATCAACACAACTCTACCTCAAACTGATTCGTATGTGGAGAACCATTCACGATTGGGACACATATGGTAGGAACAACCAGAGTCAAGAATCCATTCATCCTGTGATCTAACTTTATCATCAGTCACCAAAAGCATATCAGACTCACTCTCATCTTCAGCAATACTAGCTTCTGCAGAATCATCTCTTTTCTGTTGATTTTGAGCACCACCACCTGCCTTCTGCTTATTTAAAAGCTTATAGCATTCAGATTTAATATGCCCATTTTTCTTACAGTAATTGCAGGTTAAATTCTTGTGCTTAGATTTTGATCTAGCCTTCTTTTTGTCACCATATGAACCCCTTTCATTCGTTCTCCCTCTAGCTACCAAACCAACACCATTAGATTTATTGGTAGTTGTCAACTTATCATCAATCTTCTGCTTGCTTTGCAGATTCGTTTTGACATCCTCAATAGAGATTGTTTCTCTACCATAAATCATGGTATCCCTAAAGTGCTTATAAGATGGAGGCAGAGAACATAACAATAATAAGGCCAAATCTTCATCGTCTATTTTAACATCTATTCTTTTCAAATCAGTAACAATAGAATTGAACTCAGATATATGGGATTTAATAGAAGTACCTTCGCCCATATGAAGGGTATACAGTTGTTGCTTCAATCTCAATCTATTGGTGAAGGATTTGGTGAGGTAGAGGTTCTCTAACTTCACCCATAACTCTGCAGCCGTTTTCTCTGAGAGAACTTCCTGTAGAACATCATTCGAAAGACACAACTGAATAGCTGAAAGGGCTTTATCATCCAAATCGCTCCAATCATCATCGAACATAGTTGCAGGTTTTTTCGCCTTCCCAAATAAGGTTTTCTTCAAACCCTGCTGCGTAAGAACAACCCATTCCACAATTCCCCGCGGGTTCAGATGAAATTTGGACCTCTCATCAGCAATATCATCAAATCTCTCTCTAATATCTTTAATTCTGTGTCCAATATTGCGACGAAACAAAAGTTGTTTAAAATCGAACCAAGATAAGAAAGATTGACTTACCTTGTTAGTAGAGTTGTTGCAGTTTCCCAACTGGGCTTTCACCTGAAGTGCTTTTGCCGCACACTCATCTAAGATGTCGTCTGCATCATAAGCCGCTTCCTTGAGTTTCTTTAACCAATTTTTGATCGTCTTATCCTTCAACTGTTTCTCTTCAGCATCCTCCAATACATCTTGAATTGTAGCTAAGGTGTTAGAAAGCTTTCTCATCTCTCGATCGACTCCCCATACTAAAGCGAACTCCTCCTAAAGTAAGGAGTTGATGTTCTGAAGAACAACTCGAAGAATAAGGGCATTTACCATCTTTGTTGATCAAAGTTGTTTAGGTCTATCAATTGGAAGGAAACTCTGAATCTGTCTTGCAAGTATGATGGAATTGTGGAATTATGATACTCAAAGGAGTCAGTAATGGAGTATAACGTGTTAGGTGCTTGACTTAACCTCTCCGAACTCCGGTCGTATATGATGCATTGTACAGAATTGCACAAGATGAGAATTTCAGACGATTTTTGTCCACTAATCCAAGGCTCTATCCAACTTATCCAAGTGTCAAAAAGTTTTTATCATTATAAAAAAATATTACAAGGTAAAGATGCCACCAAGAGGAACTAAGTCATGGACAAACAAGAGAGAGAATAAAAATACCCACCCAAGAAACCGGTGAATAATCAAAACTGGATCTCTTAAAATATGAGCAATAATGAGTATACATTGCAATCTTTCAAAATGTATCAGATTTTCCATTAGATTGAGCGAAGAAAATAACGGGCAAGCCTAATACAACGAATCCTCTCTTGAGAGGGATCATCTAATAAGGTTGCATGCCAGTCCGAAATATGAAGGAATGAATTTCCCTCGTCTGATTCCAATCAGTCTCTACATGGAATGGAATTGTCATTGTTGAATATATAAGTAATATCAACATAATCCATCACATCAAAAGATCATGGTGTAATAAAAGGTATATTATGAATTTTTTCCATAGAAATTCATATGTATTAAAAAAGAGGAAAAATCTAGTACATAACGAATACAAGAAGACCCAGGAATTAACTGATAACTAATCCACCTTCGGCATTGCCATCAGCAGAGAAGAAATCAAAACTAAGATCTAGCCAAAAAAAAAAACTGGACTAAAAATCCACGTTATTTAAATTGGTATCTAGGCCGATTTTGCTTGTCTACATCAAGCTCCATAGCTATCAAAGAAGGTCAAGCAGTAATAGGCAAAGAGACTACAAATTTTGCAATCGACTTAGCGAGGAAATCAGCCACTGGGTTGGCTTAAAGCAGGCAGTGGGTAATTTTCCAGGAAATGCTTCGAAGAAAATTGCCTAAGCTCATCCATCTCTGAAGGGCACACCAAGGGACTTTCCAGAGGGTGATTAGCAGGACCACCGCCACTGAGTCGCACTCTATCCATAAATGAGTTACACCCAAATCTCTTGCCATTTTCAGGCCATAAATGACGGCTAAAACTTTAGCCTTAAAATTTGTGTGAACCCCCAAAAAATTCCTGAAAGAACTAATCACCTCTGCATTCTCATTCCGAAGGATTCCACCCACCCCTGCCTTTCCTGGATTACCCAGCGAGTAACTGTCAGAGTTAAGCTTAACCCATCCTCGAGGGGGAGGACACCAAAAAACTTCTAAAATCTCCCTGGGCTTATAATGAATCCTGGTAATACTCAATCGTCTAGCACAGAGCATTGATTCAAAAGTAATAGGAGAGCCAGAAGCCACCATCGTCTGTAAACTGATCTCGTTTTTCACCATAGCAAAGCAGTGCTTGGTTGGAATAGATTTTTCATCAAAGCACTTGGCATTTCTGACTTGCCATATAAAATATGGAAGAAGGGAAAAACCACTGAGCCACACCGATCTAAAATGACAGTTTCTTGCTATTTGCTTCCACCACACGCACAGGTTGTCCACATCCACAAATGGGGGCCACTGCACACCAAAACCATCACAAAATTCTCTCTACAGGTAGGTTGCAAAATTACATTTGAAGAAAATATGAGTCAACGACTCCTCCTCTTGGCGACACAAAGAGCATTGAGATGCAAGGGGAAATCCTCTTCTACAGACATTATCATTAGTTGGCAATGAGTTCTGGATTAATCGCCAAGCAAAAGTAGCTTGTCTTGGCTGATTACTAGAATTCCAAATAATTTGGAACCAACTAATTTTCTGATTTTTTTTTCTAGACTCATCCCAGGCCAATTTCATAGAAAAAACCCCTGAAGATGTTAATCGCCAGACACAAAAATCATCCTTGTTCTGAATTAGAATTTTCTTGGCTTGGGACCACATTAGAGCAAGGAAAGATGAATCAACTGGAGGGAGATCCCAAGATGAATTGACAATAAAATCAGCTACTTTTTATCTTAGTCCCAGAGAAAAGGGAGGGGTCCAGGTTGGAGTACTCTGCTAAGGATTTTGAGTTTAGCCACCGATCAAGCCAAAAGTTTATTTTTTCCCCATTTCCTACTATTCATTGCTCATGGTCATAAACAAAATTCCACACCTTCTTCAGGCCAGGCCAAATGAAGGAGGATTTATACCCCTGTCTCAGTGACCCATCTTCATGAATAAATCTCCCCTTAAAGAATCTACTCATAATAGAATCTTCGTGCTTTATTTGCCATGTCAATTTACACAAACACACAAAATTCAATTCCCGCAATCTTTTGATACCCAGACCACCTTCTTCCTCTGCTTGCACACCCTATCTCATTTAACCACAATTTTTTTTTTGAGACCTCCACATCTCCAGACCAAATGAAATTGCGCATCCAACGTTCCACTAGCTTCACCGATCCTTCAGGCCACCAATACACAGAGAAGTTGTAGATTGGAATTCCAGAATTACTGATTTTATAAGCTCCACCTGAGCCGCCATTGATAAGAGTTTCCCTTTCCATCCTGCAAGCTTGCATTTTATCTTATCCAGAAGAGGAAGAAGATGGGAATTTTTCACTCTTCCTTTAAAGATCTCCACCCCCAGATATTTTGTAGGGAGGGAACCAGCTGCCACTCCTAAAAAATCAGAAATAAATTGTCTTCGATGCTGGACGATCTTCCCAAAAAATAATTTGCTTTTCTCCAAGTTAATTTTTTGACCTGAGAACTCCTAATATTTGGAAAGGAAGTAATGGAGATGCTTCATATATATTGCTGAACCATTCATAAAAATGAATATGTCATCAACGAAAAGAAGGTGGGAAAGAGTATCAACCCCTCTCGGGCTCGAGAGAGTCTTCAACTTTCCCTACTCAAGCATATTCTTGAGACCCCTGCAAAGCACTTCTTTAGCCAAAATGAATAAAATGGGGGAGATGGGGTCCCCTTGTCTCAAGCCTCTGCCTACTCCAAAAAATCCTACCGGACCTCCATTCAATAAGATAGAGATCTTGGTTGAAACCAGCAGTTGGTGAATTCTATTAATCCATTTGGGGGAGAATCCAAATTTTTCCAATGTGACAAACAAGAATTCCCAAGAGAGGGAGTCGTAAGCCTTTTGCACATCCAACTTTAGACCCATTTCACCACCTCTAACCGTGGAGTGCATCAAATTTCCTAGCTCTGAAGCTAAGCCAATATTAGCCGAGATGACTTTCCCCTTCTGGAATGCACCCTGTTCTGCAGAAATTAACCTTGGGAGAAAAGAGGTTAATCTGGAAGCAGTAATTTTAGATAAAACCTTACAAAAGAAATTCCCCATACAAATGGGGTGAAATTTATCTAAAGAGGATGCCCCATCAATTTTTGGGATCAAAGTAAGAAAACAATTATTTATCCCTTGGGAAATCTTCCCTTCCAGGAAAAAATAAAAAACAGTCCACAAAATCCATCTCCACAATCTCCCAACACCCTTTAAAAAACTGATCTGAAAAGCCATCCGGCCCTAGAGAACTGTTAGCATCAAGGTCCCACAATGCCTGCTTGATTTCCTCTCTGGTAGGGATGGCATCTAGGGTGGAATTATCATATTCAGATAGGAGATTTGGAATTTGATCAAACAGCTCATAATGAGGGGTCACTGGCTCATGAGAATGAAATATCTCGTAAAAATCAACCATATAATTGGAAGAACTTGCTGATCCGAGATCCAAGAGCCATCCTCCCTACGTAGAGTTGTAATCTGATTTTTTGATCTTCTAATTTTAACGGAGAGATGGAAAAATTTAAAGTTCTGATCACCATTCTTTAGCCATTTAATCTTGGCTTTCTCAGCCCACATCTTCTCATGCAGTTTAGAGGCATTCATAAGAGCAGTTTTGGCATAAACTTTTTCACCAAATAGAGCATCAGTCATTCCAGATTCTGCAATAATGGCCTGCACTTTTTCTAACTCTAAAATAGCTTTCTCCATCTCCACATTAAGATTTGGAAAAATAATTTTAGGCCAAGCCTTGATAGCTACTTTTACAATTTTAAGCTTTTGTGCCAGTCTAAAAATTGGATTTTCACTAATCGACTGAGACCATACATTCTTCACCACAGAAAGGAAAGTAGCATCCTCCATCCGGAACGAATGAAACTGAAAGGGGATGTTTTAAGGCTTAGGAATCACACAATACCAAATTACCAGAGGGTTATGGTCCAAAGCAGTGCATGTAAGAACACACTGAGAAATGTTCTTGAACTCGTCAATCCATAGTTCATTGTAGAAGCTTCGGTCAAGGACAGCCATTACATTACCCCTTCTACGGTTATTGGCCCAGGTGTATTTTTTTCCCCGAGAAGGGCAGGGTAGAAAACCCAAACCAATTTTGTGAGACTTTGTTTCTCATGGATATTGAAATCCGGCTGCCAGTGCTGGAATCTGATCAATTGCCCTCCCACACGCAGAGGGCTTCTTCTCCAAACAGCCACCTTAACCCCTTCACAGTGAAATTGGAAAATCACGTAGTCTTTCCCCAAGGGGTGCATCACCACCCCTTGTCTCAGATTCCAATTGTTTATGGCCTCTTGACTTAAATCATCCAAAGAGATTAGTCGAAAGTTCACCCTACCGATGAGCGCGAATCGAAAGATCTGCCTCTTTGCTTCATAATCTTGTTGTGGGATGACAATCCTTGTGATGTTTCCTGCCTGAATCGGTTCAGGCAAGGAATCAATAGTAGGCCAAAAGGCAAGCCCTAAAGCCCTAGCATAAGATCGTCTAGGTGCAGGAGGTTGGAGAGGAACCCCTGCCTGCCCTTGCAATGGAGGTCCAAGGTCAAGAGATTCCCTTGCACCATTATCAGCGTTCTCTTCATCAGTTCTTCCCTCCGGAGCAATCTCTTCCGCCATCTTCTCCTATAGTTGTCTTTGCCTCAATCTATATTATGAATTGTTATTATAGAAACTCTATTATTAGAATGCACAGACATCTCTTTGTTGCCTTCAGAGTTGTAGGCAACAATGATGAATGGATGCCCTTGAACATATAGGGTGATAAGCCTCTATTTTGAACCTAAGAGGTTTTGTGTTACCCTAATTATTATTTAGAATCTTCCAAAGTGATCGATAGAAAAAGGTTTAGAAAATTATCAAATGGTCCTAAAAAGTTGATTGGTTTGATAACCAATCAAACTACTATGAAATTAGACCAAACTTTAGAACCAAGTGTGATTTATCATAAAAAAAACTCGAATGCAATAGTAAATGCCTCTCAAATATAGAAAAAAGAAACTATCAGATTACAACCTACTAACATGTATAGGATATTCTCTTATTTAATATATGTTGGGACTTGGCCATAGTACCCTCCACCCATCATCTCCATGCCTCCTGAAATTCTTCTTTATCCCAAAATAGGACTTTGGGTTGCATTGAAGATTGAAATGTTCCTGGCCATCCAAATAATATTTCAAGACGCCCAGATTTCAGTATTACATTCTTCATGGTTCAAAAATTTCTAACAACCCACCTTGTGTCATATGTATTGTTGATTGTATTCAAGTGAGAGGTATGGTAAACCACTTGCTATCATAATCTTCCATTAACTATTTAAATTTGATTCCTTTGTTTAAGTTAGGATAAGTGCTACACAAGTTAAAGACTTTCCATACCTTACCTACTCTTTTTTGTTTTTTGGTAACATATACCTTACCTACTCGGCTAGACATATATAAAGAAGCAAATGATTTAGAATATTTGATTCATCTAGGATTTTTATATTTCATTCATTTTTTATAAAGGTTATTGTTATATCTGATCAGAAGGTTGTTGTTATATCACATCAGATGAGGTTAGGAAGAAGAAGAGAGAGAGAGAGAGAGAGAGAGAGAGAGAGAGAAGGGCTAATGCTCATGTTTTCTATTACTAATTTTAAATTGCTGCAGAATAGTCTTTCCAAGTTGGAACCTAAATTCCTATAATACTGAAAAAAATACAAGAACAAAGGGGCATGAACTTTCTGTTACCTAACTTTATGTATTACACGTATTTTCTTTAGTTTTGGACGGAAGGAAAAGAGGAAACTATTAATACCCTGTACTCTTAATTAAGTACCATAATTCTGAAATTTTATCATTCCTGTAGCATTCGGAATTTGCTTTCCATTCAGAGACCTAAATATGGTTGATGCAGTTATTCTTCGAGTTGTTCTTCAGAACATCAACTCTTTACTTCAGGAGGAGTTTGGTTTGGTATGGGGAGTCGATCGAGAGATGAGAAGGCTTTCAAACACCTTAGCTACAATTAGAGATGTATTGGAAGATGCTGAGATGAAGCAATTCGAGGATAAAGCTATCAAAGGTTGGTTAAAGAAACTCAAGGATGCAGCTTATGATGCAGACGACATCTTAGATGAGTGTGCTGCCAAAGCACTCCAATTAGAAGAAGCCCAGAAGAGAAACTGCACCAACTTATGGTAAGCAACTCTTTCTTACCTTGGTTCAATTTTGAAAAACTTATGTTTCGTCGCAAGATTGGACAGAGAATAAAAGATATTAGAGAGAGATTTGATGATATTGCTGATGAAAGATCCAAATTTCATTTGAACCCTCGGGGAAATGCAATGGAATGGACTGTTGAGACAAGTGAACGAGAGACTAGCTCCATTCTAACTGAATCCCATGTTTATGGGAGAGATGAGGACAAAGAAAAGATAGTAAAAGTATTGATGGACAATATTAGCAACCCAGAATTACTGGTTTATCCGATAATCGGAATGGGTGGTCTTGGGAAGACCACAATTGCTCAACTAGTCTACAATGATGAACAAGTGAAAAATCACTTTGATGGAAATTTACAAATTTTTCAGAGAGACCCCGTGGGGATTTTCATCCCTAAACTCAGCGTCTATCTTAGACCATATTTCCATCAACGGTAGTGCTCTACCTCTGGCCATCTGTTTCCACTGTCACCTTCTTTTTCCTGCAACTCTACTTCATTGGTATTCAACAAGGAATTGCAACCTTACCTTAGGTCATACGTCAGATTTCAAACCCAAAATCATCCATATAACCCTATACACTGGCATACCTTCTAACATAAGTCCAAGAAGCCCCATCCCAATGATCTATACACTTATCTGGTAGTCTCATAATTTCCAATGCTTTATTTTGCTATTTGAAAAGCTAAATGGTGTGGGCAAACCTTATAACCTCTTAGGTTTCACCAAAAAAAATAGAGCTTCTCAATTACATATTTAATCATAAATGCTTTCCATTATGGAAATAGATGATAGTGCAACTTATAA
This sequence comes from Macadamia integrifolia, assembly GCF_013358625.1. Taxonomy (NCBI): domain Eukaryota; kingdom Viridiplantae; phylum Streptophyta; class Magnoliopsida; order Proteales; family Proteaceae; genus Macadamia; species Macadamia integrifolia. The sequence goes on along the minus strand of NC_056561.1, from coordinate 42,066,998 downwards.
TGCTCATCTTCAATATCTTTATGCTAAACAAACTTTGGCGATCCATTTAAATTTTCCTCAACGGCTTCCATATCGTATACTAATTTCTTACAAATAAATTTGACAAAAAGCTATGAGATAGCATTAAGCCTTGGCTAATCTATTCTTTTTGTAGGGTGGGTTGGGCTTGGGATAAGTTTCTTTAACCTAGATCTGAATGGCCTATTTCATGTAACGAGTACTAGAACAGAAGGTATTATACCATGAATTTGATCTTATCCATGAAACTAAACTTGATCGAGTCCTGACATGCTTATCAAGTGGCAATAAACTACTTTTCTAATTGTCATTTTTAGAGAAGGACATCAAAACAAACAGATTAGGCTAAATATGAAGAGTCGGGGTTCACAAGATCAGAATAAGTTGCAGAATAACGTTTATTTCCTGCAACCTCTAAGATTTGAAAAAAGATCTCTTATGTCACTCACTTTCGTAAATAAATTACACATAAAAGTCTATTATGTTAGTTGAAAATCGTTAAGTGATGATGTCACGAGGTTAATATTTACTAAATGACCAAACTACCCTTGAAGAAGCGTAAACTTACCGTTTTACCCTTGTTTGTTGCCCTAAATAGATTGATAAAAACCAGATTTGGGCTTAGTGCTTATCTTTTCTCCTTGCTTCTCAATGATGGCGCTCCATGGCTGCTCGACGATGACGATGCCAGGGTAACAGAGGCTACTCCAACTGTCTTAGTGCCAGAGAGATCAAAATGAGTAATCAAAGAGATCGATGGATTGATTAGGGATGGAGGTAAGGAGACAGCTATTATCGAGAAGAGAACAGGGGGTTCGAGTTGAGGTTCGATGGGACTGAAGGAGAGATATAGAAGATCAATCTGTTGCTGCTTATAGATGAAGAGACATTGAAAGATACGAGTAATTGCTGCTGTCACACCCCGCCTCCACTCACTTGAAGGTTGGTGACATGGACATGCACACGTGTCCACAATCCATCCAAGATCCACGATCCAGTACTTTAAGTGCATAAAATTATGAAATGATTCTACGATCACGAGATAATAATAATTGTAAAATATACATAACTGGTAAAGTCTAATAATATTTACCATATTTACCAAAATGTTTTTGCAGCGGAATATAAATTACAGTTATGCCCCTAGGGCTAAATCTGATATGTAAACAAAATAATCAAAAGGGAAGATGATACTTTCATCCTCAGCGTGCTCCGAAAGCACAATCATCGCATACACAACCATCCTGGTGCATGACCAGCTCCTCGTCCCAAATGTCACCTCCGTAGAAGGCGGGCTCCTCAGCCACGGTCCCTGTATGGTTTCTGAATCCACATCTAAAAACGGGGCAACAACAGGAGTGAGTTTCCATGAAGCCCAATGAGGGGTGCACTTAAACATCCACAACAAATCATGAAATAAAACAATGTAAATGCCCAACCAAACCAATATGAATGCAATTAAAATATTCATGATTGTCCAGAGTTTCTGTCTTTGCCAGAGTGCATAAAATATCTCACGTCACTTCGAAGCATAGAGATTCAAATGTATCAAAATCTCACTTTCTTACCAGATGGTCTTCGACAATTAACAACCCTCCAAACTCTTACAATGGCAGATGCCCCATCTTAGAGACACGATGTCAAGAAGGAGGAGAAGACTGGCACAAGATGTCCCACATTCCAGATGTCACCGTGGAGTTGAAGAGGAGCTGATGCACTCAAATAGGTACTTAGGTACCTACCATGATATGCCCAGTTAAGAATATTTTTTCCCATAATTTGTCAAGGTACTTTTGTGTTTTCTATTAATTTTTTATCTCATTTTAAATATGATAGCACTATCTATTATCACTGAATTTAAATTTAGGCATATTTCGTTCAAAGTACAAATCACTTGCAAGAAATTTTTGTAAGAGATGTAAATCTTGTTTTACTGATTTTAACTATGAATTAGCAAACAGAGCATTAACATCAATTACATTTCTTTATTTTTATTTTTCTTAGGTTGCATCAAATATTGGGGATGACAATTGGATGAGTTGATGAGGGTCTACCCTGCCTGCCTGCACATTTATGTCTAACTGTGCCTTGGATTTGCTTCTCTTTCATCTTGTGTTTGGCATCTGATATGTGTCAATGTTGAAACTCCAGGTTTTACTAAATTTTGGGAATTTTATTGGCCTAATATAGGCTTCCATTTTATTGGGGATCAATTGCTGTCCTGAGGTTTAATCTAACATTTTTATTTATTTATTTATTTATTTAAAGAAGGTCTTTTTGTTTGGGAACTTTTGATAAAAACATGAATAAATTTTTCTAAGAACGATTAAAGATGGTATACATTTTTGAATCCATATTGCCAAGGTTGTTTATTAAGCCTGGGGAATTAGGCTTTACCTCTCTTAAAGAATTTTTTTGATATGAAATCTTTGTGGCAGGATGAGACCCAATTTCAGGGGTTGAGCTCTATAAAGGGATTGATGATTCAACATTGTGACAGACTTGCATCTCTATCAGGGATGGGATATTTAACAGCTTTCTGAGTATTTGATGGTTGTCCAGAGTTTGAACTCTCCCAATTGGAGGATTTTCGGAACCTCACTTCCCTTCAAGAACTACATATTGTATCACCACCTAAGTTGATGATTTCTTTGCCAGAGAACTTAAAACATGTTACACTGCCGCAACATCTACAAATCTTTGGTTGGGGTCGTCTCTTGGAGTTGAAGAGGAGGTGATGCATTCAATAGGAAACAAGCATTTTTAAGGAAAAACCTATTGGTGTTTGGAAAACAGAGTATTATGATTCTACATCCTAATCCTCTAACTATATGTCGGATCCAGTTTTATAAGTTATGCTATATACGTCTTTACATGCACTTGAGCAAGATGATGTTAATAGGGTTAAGTGTTTTGAATTGAATGTAAGGTTTATTTCATGTTTTGCGCCTCCAAACAAGAAGATATGTTTAGAAGAAGATTTTCCATCATCCCCATACACTTCGAAATCCGCATTGGAGTAACCATAAATTTCTAGATCACCTGCCTGGAAAGTCAACTTGAGGTGCACGGCTACTTAGCCCATATTCTTCATCTCAAAGTTGGCACTTAAATCGGATTTCGTCTGAGTCATCATTTTCATGTCATTTCCCACGATAAGTATATCATCCACATATAGGGATAATATTGTAAACCCTACCCCTAATCTTTATGAAAAACACAATTATCTAATTCATTAGATATATACCCGAGTTTGAGACCAATGCTATGGAATTTCAAATACCATTGCTTAGAAGATTGTTTCAATCCGTTTAACATTTCTTCAATTTATATATTTCATTCTACTGTCCCACTACCTCAAAGCTTCTTAGGCAGTCGCATGTGGATCGTTTCCTTCAACTCACCATTTAAGATTGTTGTCTTTACATCTAACTAGAATAACTCCATATTGCACGTGTGTGTTGTACCTGTGTTGAAGAGAAGTTGAATGTTGATATTTGATTGAATGACAACTTTTCCTTGATCTTCCTTAACATTTCCTTGTTCGTCTTGTATTCTTCAAAAACCCAAAGAATAAACATGGGACAACAAGAGTAAAATAGAATGAGCTACCTTGTCATCATGCTTCCACTTTTCTTTGGCTTTCTTTTCAACCTTAGCGGGTGTGGATTAATTCAGGCTTGTCACCATTCATGACGTGATTAAATCGGTCACTAATGAGTGCAATCTCTATGTAGCGCTTCCACATATCATAGTTTGCGCCATGGAGTTTGTCAGTCGTAATTATCTCTTGTGCAACAATTCTCCAGTCACGATGAACCTAATTTTGATAGAATTATTGTGGCTAAATTTCAAATTTATAACTTCCTTAGGTTCATACTCCTAAGAGAAACATGCTTTAGTTTTGAATATATCATCTAAATACATGAACAATTAAGTTATGAAGCACATTCCATCATATGGTATTTAGAATTTCTCCGCCATGATTTGCTTTTGAATCATGATTAATAATAATAAAAAAAAAATTCCATAAGCAAAGCAGTATTAATTAAGTTTGCACAAATGTTAAAAACTTAATAGAACAGTTGTTAATAAAACCCAAAGAATAAACATGGGACAACCTTAAGCAACTTGCATCCAAGTTATGGGATGAGGTCATTTCCAATTTGAAGCTATTGAATTTAAAGAACAATAAAATAAAAATGTAAATTACGAAAAACTTATTATGGTGAATGAAAGTGCAAAGCGTAATGTATTATTATTATTATTATACTTGATATACTGTTTATTCCACAATGAACCCATCTAATAGGATCTAACACATATAAGTTCATAAATTGGCTTATGCAAATTAACTTGGATATTTGTTGATCCTTTGAATCTATATGTGGGAAGCTCCCATGAGGCAATATTGATATTGCTCATTGCAGACACTGCATTTTGACACCCCTGAAACGACTAAACAATGATAGTTGTGAAATCCCTGAGACATACAGTGATCATGTATTTATGGCTGAAATTAGGGGTGTCAACTGGTCGGGCCAGGCTGGTCTCGGTCGCGGTCAAGCCTAGTCGGGCTTGACCACTGGGAAGCCTTGCACCGTGAATGCCCATTTAAGTAAACGGGATTAGCTTTAGCGGGCATGGTATGGTTTATAATTGGGCCAATCAGTATCGAGCTTTAATCGGGCTTCCTTAAATGGACTTAACTGGGTCTTAACCGGGCTGCGGACCTATTTAAGTCTAAACGGGTTCTAAATGGACTTTAAATGTGCTCACCCTAAATTTATTTTCTTAAGGGGGTTGAAGGCCGAGAATATGTGACATAAATCTTTAGTAAAGAAGAGAAGTGATATGAGATTATGGTTGTTCTTTCAAAAAATAAAGAGATTATGACTATTACAACTTACAAAACAAAGGTTAATTAAATCAAATCCTATTACAAAGCAAAGGATAAGAAAGTTTAATTATTTTCTTACTAGTGATGAAAAAATAGGAATTTTACGTAGTAGTAAAGGGGTCGGATTGGGTCGGGTTACAATGAGTCGGTTCAAGCTAGGCGTATAAACTTGTCGGTTCGGTCAGGCACCCGACGGGCTACTTGCACTGTGAACGCCGGTTTAATTAATGTGTCGGGCTCAAGCACACGTTTATTAATCAAGCTAGTCTAGGTTGGGCCATAAACGTGTCGGGCCTACCTATGCGGGCTCAGAATTGACACCCCTAGCTGAAATATTCTCTCAGACTTGGGCAATATATTCATACTTCCATGCTGGCATAGGATAGTTAATTAATTGAGTAAAAAAAATTCAAAATTAGAAATTGGTTTTGACATATTTAGAATTGATCAAAACCACCCAAAAAACCATAGATTGGTCTTAAATTGAGCCAAAAACCAATTGGACCACACCCACTGAGTCCACTTGAGTCAGAGTTGTACTGACTCAAGTCGATGTCAGATGCACTCTGGTATACGCTATTTGCATTCAGGTTGACGTTGATTAATTGATAATTATGTCGGTCAAAGAGTGTTTTGTGCCGAGTTTTGTGAAATTCTAGGGATTTGATGAATTTTTGGCCATATCTTCTTCTAATCTTGTACTTGCCAACTAGGACATACACTTAGACACACACTAAAACCTCTAGGACACGTAGAAGACTCTGAGGAATATATACTTCCCAGATATAGACCCAAGATCTATCTTCAACGAGGAACGAGATCATACCTTATTTGGAAGTATTCATCATTTGCCTTAGTTGGCCAAGAGGTCTCCAAACTATAAATACATGACCCCTCCTATGTTTTGGGGATCCCACACAAATAATTACACACGACATTAAAATCCTGCCATAGTCCAAGCCCTGAGATTCGCACACTGGAATCATAAGGAGCTGTTGTGTAGTACTTTGTAGCAGTTTGAGCTTATATTAACAACACCTACGCCTGCACCCTTCTAACCACAAAAAACCGTTCACAGAAGTTATATGGGTTAAGTCTTCTTCTCTTTCCTTTTTATAGCTTCGCAGTTGAAGTTTTTCTGCTCCCTGTTATCATATTTTTATTGAGCATAACTCACTATTGTCCTCAGTGGGCAACAATGAAGTGCAATCAGTTGCATGATTTTTCATAAGGATTTTTTTATAGATGTTCCTGCTTAAACGTTATAGATTAAGTCATGATATATTTACTATGAAATTTTTATAATTTTTAGATTTATTTTACTATTTCTATATTATTTATTCCCTTGTTGTTCCGTGCAAAAGCTGAGATTCTTGTTCAATGGAATCTCATATTGCAGACCTGCTAAAGGAATTTTCCTTCAATTTTTTACAAAACTTATCTCCATGGTTTTAAGTATCGGTGCGTATCGTGCCGTATCGGCCGATACGTATCCATATCGGTAGGCATCGGCACGATACATACCGATACGATACATAAAAAATTTAAAACCCTTATGTATCGATACGTATCCTACGATACGCACCGATACTCACCGATACGTACCAATACTCTATGAAAAATTCAAAATTGAAGTGAAATGTACGTTTCGGTATGTATCGGTACGTATCGGTGCGTATCGGTATGTATCGAACGATACACACCAATACGTACCGATATGGTCATAAAATGGCAAAAATGGGTAATTTTTTAGAAAAACACAATTTTTTGAGGTGTTTTTGTTCCAAAATTGCTGTCAACCATTTTTCTCTCTAACTAAAGTGGAAATCAAGGTTGGGAACAAGGATTTTACATTTATGGGACAATTACAAACCTTGGATTCTTAGTGCGATACTCTCAATTTACTGTTTTTGCATAATACATGTTATATATAACTTTTTTTAACAATTTTTTTATATGCAAAAGTGTATAAAAAAGTGTTTCCTATCCATTTATGTGCATATCTTTAGCGTATCTTAGCGTATCTCCGATACGATACGATACCCTCCGATACGTATCTTAATTTTGGCCGATCGATACGACGATCGATACCGATACTTTAATCCTTGCTTATCTCTTTCAAAAATTTTTACCTCGTCGTTTTCTATTTAAGTTAATTTTTCATGATTTTTTTTATTTCTATTTTAATTTCTACCGATGGTTTTCTCGTGTTTAACCCCCTTTTTACAACATACTTGCATCTTTAGAATTTCCTTTTAATTCAATAATTTTCAACTTTGTTGTAGAGCGTGTATCTAATGGTTATAATCCATAATCCCCATCTTCATGTCCATAATATCGTATTACCATGCTTTATGAGATGAATGCTAAATTAGTTTTTGTCTTGATTTCTCAATTATACATTATTTTTGCTTTACGTTCTGTATACTAACCCTTCAGAAATGTTGGATATGAGTATGTCCATTTCAATCCCTCTCCCTATATCTATATCCAACATGTCAAATGCAAGATCGTAAGGTTTACATGCATGTTCTGTATGATATCATATGTTTTCTTTACATTCAGTATACTAACATAGAACAATTAGATACAAGTACTTGGATTTGAACTTTTACCTTATATTTGGTAATGTTTTCCTTTCAATGCATATGTGATATTGATGCATGTATACACACAAACTTAGATGGATCATTCGATAACAAGTGAATGGCCTAGGGTTGAAGTCTGATTTTACTTGATGGACCGAGATGCCTAACCCCTTCCTAGGGCTGTAACCTGACACAAATCCTAACGTAGGAGTGTCAATCAGTCGGTTCGGTACATACCGATACTCATCTATACGTATCGATCGATACATACTCGATACATACCGACACGTACCGATACATACCGAAACGTATATTTCACCTCGATTTTATATTTTCCATAATGTCGTATCGGTGCATATTGTATCGTATCGATGTGTATCGGTGGTGTATTGATGCATATCGATATGTATAGTGGGATATATATCGATATGAAAGGATTTTAAAAATTCCATGTATCGTATCGATATCAGCTAAATTTAAGATATATATCGGAAGGTATCGTATCAGTATCGAAGATACTTTAAACCATGATCCTAACCCATAGTTAGACAGGTCAGATTAATCACTTCAGTTTCAAATTTCAATTAGATGGTCTTGACTCTTGACCCTAATCTAGGTGAAGAGTCCCAATCAATAGAGACCATTGGAACCAAATTGCTCGTTCATTCTAGAGGGAAGGAGGTCCACAAAACCATGTCGGTCTTCACAATCAAGGACTGTATTAGTTTTAGAAAGAACTCATCAACTGCAACCCAATTTTTTAATTACATGTCACAAATCAAGTACGAAAAGATAGAAGGTCTAATGTAAAAGTATAAATCAGCATGAATTATACTCATGCAAAAATAAAAAAATGCCATGCTTTATATTCTTTCCCCTTATGCCTACATGTCCATGAATTAGCTGTCATTCATGATCAGTAGGCATTTAATGATTAGTACTAAACCATTTTGGTCATTCATTAATCTTGAATGCTAGGACAAAGATTCCACCTCAGCCTCCACTAATTATTTTAGGCGGTGTTTGGTTCGGTAAATCTTTGGGATGACATTCTTTAGAATGATAATTCTTAATTTTTTGAGTTTTTTGGCTCCACTAGGATGACCCTCATAAGTGAGCATCCTACTTCCCATGAATGACCATATTACAAAGGATGTGTTTCAAATTTGAGTTTACCTCAACACTTAAACTCATATTTGAGCAACCTTTTTACCACCTAGTATAAAAGGAGAAAGAGGAAAGATGTTCTCTACGAAAGCCAATATCTCAACCCGCGATAAACATGTACTAGCCTCAAGGCAACCAAACGATTTTTTAGAAAGAAACATAATTCAGAAGAATATCTATCAAAAGATTAACATTCATATTCGATACATACACCATTTGATTTACCGAATCAAACACCCCCTTAGAGTCTTCTCTTCATTATTGAAAGCTTTTCTTGGTCAACGAGAAAGTAGTTTTTAAGAACTATTAAAGCAAAGTGGAAGCCATTAAAGTTGAGTGGAGTATCAACAAGAAAAGTATAAAGGAGAGACTAATAAGTGAGAATTATCTTTCATTTATTTTTATTTTTCTTCTTTCTTAAGTTCTTGCTAAAGTGAGCATTGTACGGTAGAAACTTTGATGTTATGATTTTATTTGCCTATAAAAGGCCTAGCTATGAAGCTTGTGATTGTAAGTTTTGAAAGAAAATTGCTTAGTGATTCTATTGAACTTAAAAGAATTTCACTCCTTTTTTGAAGAGTAGAAGCTTTCCCTATCGTCTTTGCATCCTGGAAGAAATTACAAAGACCTATGGCGTTGTCAATACATCATGCAAGGGGCGCAGAGATGGGGGTGGCTAGGAAGAGGGGGGCGGGAGGTGGGGTTTCTTGTGGATGGAGGTGGCTAGGAAGGGGTACAGGGGAGGGAATGGGGTTAGGAGTTGGTGGTGGTGGTGGTGGTGGTGGGGTGCGGTGGGGTGGGAGTGGGAGTGGGTAGTTTCCGGAGGCAATAGAGGTGAGTTGGTGTGGGCTTTCCTTTTTTAGTAAACTCAGTGAAATAGAAGATGGAAAAGCAACTTAGCCCCTGTGTCTTGTGTCTTGACACAAAGGGGACGAAATGACTACCCAGCCCCTCATGAAAGGTGAAAATTTCATCCCTATTGATGCTTCCGCATACACTCACATTCATCCTCCTGTCGGCAAAAGGCCCACTCTGCCTGTTAGAAAACCTTCTCCCATAAATTATTACATTTTATGGTGCTAATTTGTTTTTGCAAATGATGAGCGAAAGAATATATTAGAAAAATATAATAGATACAAGCAATGAAAGAACAAAACACCATTGAAGAATCTTCCCACCTTCGGCATTGCCATCAGCAGGAAGACACTTCAATCTACAAGATAATTAAAGATTAACAAAATCTAAACCTGGGCCTCATTTGAGAATCGCAACATACATCACTTGAAAAAAATTGGAGGGAAGTTCCATCAAGAAGACATTCTCTTTGTAGCTGCATGCTTTGCCAACCTGTCTGCAACTACATTGACTTCCTTGTAATTATGTGAAATGAACCAAACAATGCTCTCCAAATAAATTGCATAGAATATCCATTTCTGCTGAAATTCCATGGAATTCTACTATTTTTCATACAACTCATCATAGATTGAGAGTCACTCTCTATCTAGAGTTTAGTAATCCCCAAGTCATATGCATGATGTAGACCTTCAAAAAATGCCTCAAACTCAGCCTTGTAATTTGTTCCCAGACCTTCAAATTTTGAATAACATCTTGTAGTAGGTCCTTTACTATCCCTAAAAATTCTTCCAGCCCCATAGGGACCTGGATTACCTAGAGAACTGCCATCAATATTCAGTTTTATAAAATCTATTGGAGGGTAACACCAATATATCTCATCGATCTTCTTTGTCGAGGATCTCATTGAAGACACCTAGATTTTCCTTGAGGTAATCAGATCAGTTATTGATGAGATAGTAACCGAAATAGTGGAGGAGACCTCCTGGAGTTCACGAATTATCACCTTCACCACCTGAGAAGGACCGCGAGATAGGTTCTCATAACGGCGTTTTTTCTTTCCACCAAAATTTGATTAGGAACCAAAATAACCATTGGAATCCACAAATCCTTTAGAGGAACAACCTCAGCCTTTCTCTTCCACCAAGAAAAAAGCTCTTCTATAGAAGGGAAACCCTCCCATCTTTGGTTGAAGAGGCTCAAAACTTCGGACCAAATCTTAATTGAGAAATCACATTCTAAAAAAATATGGCTAGAAGATTCGCACTTACAATAACAGAGCTTGCACTATGAGACCATTGGAATAGAAAGTTTGGCCACATTTTCATCTGTAGGAAAACCATTGTGAATCAACCTCCATCCAAATATAGAAGATCTTGGAAGTAGACCTTTGCTCCACACTAAGTGTGCCCAAGATTGCTCACACCCTCCTTATCTCAATTTATCCCATGCAAATGCTACTGTGAAAGATCTTGTATCTGAATGAGACCAAATCCTGCGGTCTCGAACAGCTGGAATTGGGAGAGGGATGTCTCTTATACTATCACATAAATCTTGAAGAACTGGAGAAATTAGCTCAGGGAGAATCCACTGATGGCCTTCTATAAAGTCTGCCACTTGAGCCTTTAAACTGTATGATGCCACCGAGTTAACTGGAATCATATCAAGGATATTATTATCACTCAGCCAATTATCTTTCCAGAAATCGATTGATTGGCCATCAGCAATCACCCATCTTTCCGAGGAATTAACAAAATCCCACACTTGATGGATCCCAGGAAGAATAAAGGAAGTAATATTAGAGTGGCGCAATGAACCATCTTTACCCAAAAATCTTCCCCTGAGAAAAATTGCAAACCTAGAGGAATCATTCTTAATAAACCAGCCTAATTTTGAAATTAAAGCAAGGTTCATATCCCTCAACCAACAAATCCCAAGGCCTCCCTCTTGTTTTGGCTTACAAGGAGTGCTCCATTTGACCGTTATTGCTTTGGTTGAACGTGCATCCCACTCCAAATAAAGTTACGAAGCCACTTTTCCATCAAAGACACAGAAGCAAATGGCCATAAATAGACCGAGAAATTGTGGATTGGCATACTACACATGATTGATTTAACTAGCTTTATTCTCCCAGCCATCGATAAGAGCTTGTCTTTCCAGCCCATAAGTCATGCCTTAAATTTGTCCATAATTGGAAGAATAAAATTCTTTTTCACACGGCCTTTAAATATCTCCACCCCAAGGTATCGAGTTGGGAAGACACACTCCGGAATACCCAATACATCCTTTATTATTTATTTTCCTCACAGAGGAGATCGACCCCAAGAATATCTTGCTTTCATCAAGATTTATCTTTTGACCATAATAGTCTTGATAAGAATCAATAAACTTCTTCAAATTCCTCACTCCTCGTAGCCCAGCATTAATAAAAATAAATAGGTTATCTGCATATAGGAGGTGAGAAGGAGTATTAATATGTCGAGGGCCTGAAATCCCTTTCCCCAAGTATTTGTCCCGAAGCTCTTGAAGGCCATGCCAAAGAACCTCCTCTGCCAATATAAAAAGAAGCGGAGAAAGAGGATCTCCCTGTCTAAGACCTCTTTCCACTCCAAAGAAGCCCACCGGACCACCATTGACCATCACAGATAATTTGGTAGAAACCAGAATTTGATGTACCCAATCAATCTACACCTGAGAAAAGCCAAACTTTCGAAGAACATCAAATAAAAAATCCCAATCCAGGGTATTGTAGACTTTTTGAACATCTAACTTCAGACCCAGGCACCCACCATAACGTTTTGAGAACAACATATTAGTGAGTTCAGACGCTACACCAATGTTTGAGAGAATGACCTTTCCTTTTTAGAAGGCACCTTGTTCTTCAAAAATTAGTCTAGGAAGTAGAGGGGAAAGGCGGGACGCCAATATCTTTGGAATTAATTTAAAGAAAAATTTTCCAAGACATATTGGACAAAATTGACCCACTCTCCTTGCATTCTCTACTTTAGGAATTAAGGCCAAAAAATTGCTATTAATTTCTTTTGTAATAATACATTCAGAGAAAAAAAAATTTATGGCCCTACAAGTGTCCATGCCAACTATATCCCAGCAACTCTGAAAGAATGTACCTGGGAATTCATCTGGACCAGGTGCACTAGTAGGGTCAAGCTCAAAAACTGCATTGCGAATCTCCTCAGTAGATGGAATCGTCGTCCAGAATAGAGTTATCCTCATGAGAAATCAGATTTGGGATGACTGCCAACAATTCCTCCTTCCGAGTTATCACTCCACGATTGTGGTTCCTCATAGTGACTAGCAATATGTTCACCTATCACTACAGGATCAGTGATAGTAACCCCATCATCTGTCTGAAGCTCCCAAATAGCATTTCACCCTCTTTTAATTTTGGCAGAGAGATGAAAGAACTTAGAACACCGGTCACTCTCCTTCAGCCACTTAATTCTTGATTTTTCTGCCCAAACTTTTGCCTGCAATGCAATTGCATTAACATGACAAATCTTAGCCGCTATTTCCTGCTCAAACAACAACTCATTAATTCCCTCCACCTCAATCTGATTCTGAATTTGGTCTAAATTAGATCTAGCCATTTCCACCTCCTTATCCACATGAGGGAAAACAACCTTTGCCCAAGACCTGAGCCGAACCTTTAACCGTTTCAATTTACCAGTCACCACAAACATAGGGGTTCCACTAATAGGCTCCGCCCAAGAGGCACTAACCACATCCCTGAAATCCGCATGCTCTGTCCAAAAGGGCATCATTCTGAATGGGGTATTCATCGGACGAGGTAACTCCTCACATGAAACAACAATAGGAGCATGGTCTGAGTAGCTTCTCGTTAATACGCGATGGGAGCAGTCCGGAAACTTGTCCAACCACTCTTCATTGCACAGACTTCGATCCAACACTGCTCGTACATTTCCTGACCGTCTGTTATTAGACCAAGTGAACTTGAATCCTGAACAAGGAACACGAACTAGGGGAGCGGAGTCAATCATTGCTGCAAACTCTTCTGACGATCCCACATTAAATCTTCCCGGACCCCTCTTTTCATGAGCGAAAAGGTAAAAGTTGAAAACACCAAAAATCATCCAAGGAAGCCCCGTACCAGAAATAGTCAATAGGTCACACACAGATCTCTTTTGGTAACCTTTAAACAATTTGCTTGAATTACAGACAGGAAAAAGCGCACACCTCCACTCTCCATCAAGAGAGATACCTGCTGATCAGAGGATAGCACCACTACAGGCCGCTTGAGAAATGATTTCCAGAAACACCAAATATTTGGGACAGCATCTTGTGTCTGATTGTAAATAAAAAGAAAATCATATCCCAATGAGTTAAAAAATGCTTTGGGGCACTTGTTAGGATCTACCTTCGGTTCTGCCAAACACACAACTAATGGATCATTTTCTCAAATAACTGAACGCAACACCTCACGAGCACGGACGTTGCCAACTCCTCTAATATTCCAAAAGAGGAACTTCATAATTAACTAGAAGAAGAGTTTCGAACTGAGCTGCGAGTGACAGCCCCATGCAAACGTGGCTGGCAGATGATGCCATCAACCATGGCCAGCTCCTGCCTTCTAATATAATTTCGATTAGAACCCTGTCTACTTGATTCCGCCCCACCATCTTGATTTTCACGAGGTCGTCTTCTGGAAATAGGAATGAATGGGACCTCACTCGTCCTCCCACTTCCCCCTTGACTAGGGGATTCATATAAGACAATTGCAGTTCTACCATTGTCAATGCTGGTGACAGTCATTGGAGTTGTATCAGCTTCATCAATAACATTCGCCATATTCTGATCAGATACCAGAACCTGCACATCCTCTGGCTGATTGATCGGAATAACCACTTCGATCCTGCCTCCCTCAATAAAGCCAAGACCCGATAAAGGCTCATCACATTGCCCCTGCAAAGATACCGAATTGTTGAGCTCCAACACCTCTGCCAGCTGAGAAGCGATCTATCGGGCCCTCGACTGATAATCTGATATGGACAGCAGTAAGGTCGAAGAGGGTTTCCAACTACTTTGCCTTATGTGGAAGTCTATGGTGCCAAGCCGTCTTATGCGAGCAACGATTCTTAAGCTGTGTTTATAATCAAGTCTGATCAGTGTTTTGGAAATTGTTCACAATGGCTATTAATGTCATGATTTCGATAAGCGGTAGTTGGTTCCGTTGCCGGGACTCTTGGTGTCATTGGCTATCGGGATCGACTGCCATTTATGGCAGTAGTTTACCGAAACAAAACCTTTTTTGACTTGTTTCTCACTTTTGTCTTTTGTTTATGTTTATTTATTTCATAAAAAAAAAAAAAAAGTTTATTGTTTCATTTACACTGTTATGGGCTTAGACCCATGGGCTTGATCTATTGATATAAATATATATATATATATATATTTATGTATCAAATGGGATTTGTAAAGTGGGCTCTTTTGCGTTTTAAAATCTCAATCCGTCTCAATTTATGGTTTATACTAAAGTCTTTAAATAGTAATCACTAAGGTATTGTCTTAATTTGAAACAGTTTTGATTCGATTCAAAATGAAATGGTTATTGACTCTTATGATGGGTATTTATTATGCCACTTGAGAGGACAGAATACTGTCACACCTGAGATTACAAATTCTATAATCCCATTATATTTTGTAGGATAAAATTTTGTCCTACTACAGTTGATAGATAAATCTAATATTATCTATATATTGATTTATTTATATGGCATAAACTTGTTGTTTTGTGATTTTCTTGAACCAACCCCAGTTATTTTGACGGGTTCTTCAATACTATATAGTCTGTGACATCTAGTCTATAGTCTATTTATGATAAAGGTAATTTTGATGGAAATGCACTGAAATAAATGAGTCTTTTTGGTAATGGACAGTTTTCAGATAATGTCCAATGAAGTTTTTCATATTTAAGTCTATTAAAAACTATTAAGTCATGAACCATTGAAGATTTCATTTATTTAAAGGAATAATGGGGTTCACTTAAATTATGGACCAAACCAAACCGAACCATGATCAAATCAGATGGAGGCCACACATGATTGAACTAGTTTAGAATCGAGCCGAACCGATCGGGTCAGGTTTCAACCCGATCCAGTGACCCATATTTTTGAGACGTTTGGGTTTTTTGGTTATGATGGTAAACTTGGACTTGGACTTGGATTTGGATTACAAGGTTGGAATTCAGTGTGTTATGGGCTTACATTAAAATAGTATTCAATGAATTTTATTGTAAACCAAAGTAATGAGTTTTAAAGTTGATTTTAAATTGTTTTGAGCTTTGACTCATAAATTGGGGGTGAATTAACTACTTATTTTACAATTTTAATGAAACCCAATTGTGAAACCATACAAATAGATAAGACTTAAACTGCTTATAAAAGGCAGTCTGGAATCATCTAGTTTTGGTTTAATTATTGAAATTATTATTATTATTTTAAACCTGATTATGAAAGTTGTCATTGGTTTTGAGTTTTGGTTGTTATCATGACAATATAGTTCTGGAAACCATATGTAAATGGATGTGATGCTAATATGCACCTACATCTCACTGTATTGATAACATGCAATTGTAAAAGTAACATACATTATTAATGCATTATGTGGTTGTTATCTTACCTATTTAAAGCCAAACAGAAACGGTCTATAGACCGTAGGCATGTGGTTTATGTTATTAAATGGAAATTGATTGGTTTATCACATTACTTTGTACTGTTTATACGGTTTGACCGGTGGAATGATGAAATTCAGAACTATTCTGAAACATTTGTAGTGTTCTGTCTTTGTTCCAGAATGACTTCAAAATTATATTTCTATTTATAAAAGTTTCTACATTAGTTTATCATTACCATGATATTGAAAAGGTCATTTATGAATGACGTAAGTAGAAAATTAAGCTGAAACCCTAGACCCTAGGAACCATATAAGAGGGCCGAGAAGAAGGAAGAAGGTAAGCATCAATACCCTTGCCATTACTCCCTTACTGAGAACTGTGCGGCCGACCCTAACTTGAGCGTCGGAGGACTAACCCCGGACAAAGCTCCAGGCCTCTGCCGTCTGTGCTTGTGCAGGACCAATTCATACGGGGTTTTTGGCAGCAACAATAATCATAGTATTCACGAATTTCTTATGCATAGAAATATTTCTATCTCTAATTCTTGCCTATGTTGGAATTTGTTTGAAAGTCTTGAGCACTTGTTTTTTTATTGTCCTTTCTCTAAGTCGGTTTGGGGAAGTAGTCTTCGCAAGCTTTGGTCGAGTCCTAGAATTATTCTTCCATTTGAAAAAGGATGAAAATGGATTTTAAATGCTTTTAATTGTAAAACCCTTTCTGATCATCTTGGCAAGTTGGCATTCAGTGCAACATTATCTCATATTTGGTGGGAAAGGAATAAAAGAAGATGGACTATAATTCTCGTTCACTGGAGCAGATTAGAGATGTTATTTCTTTTAATGTGAAGAATAAAATTCTTCATAATTTTGTTGTTTGCCTAGATACAAATAGAAATTGGTTCTTGGCTTCTTCATGGGACCTTCCTTTCTTCCACCCTCTTAGATTTGGCATATTCTTGGGACCTTCCTCTCTTCTATTCCCCCTCCCCCATTTTCTTGTATCATTCTCCTTTTTATTGTTTCTTTCCCACCTCCCCAATTTTTTTGTATCCCTCCCTCCCTTCTTTGCTTGTTTTTTCCCCTCCCCCCCTTTTTATGTTTCTTTCCCTTCTTTGGCTTGTTTCACCACCCCCCCCCCCTTTTTTGGGTTTGTCCCTTCTCTTAGGGGGCTTCAGGCCCATCTCTATTAGGCTTGGTAAGGTTTTCACCCTGGTCTAGCCAATTTGACTTTGCTTGTTGTATTTGTTTTCTTTCCTGTTTTAATATATTTTTCATTAAAAAAAAAATCATAGTATTCTTCAAAAATATATTTTTATTCTTACATAATTTATATATATATATATATATAATATTGGGGCCAAGATTTGGCGCCCTATATGTGGGGCCTACCTTACCAATCGGTGGTGGTGGGGAAGACGTCAGAGCTCAGGCCTGGCCTGCGTTCTACAAACGGGGCCAAACCATGTTGGCCAACGCTTCATAGTCCAAGAGGAAAGGGGCATGAAGTTTCTTTTTGGTAGATAGGAAGGAACAGAGTTATTAAATTCGCCGAATTATTCGCGAATAATTCGCGCGAACAGAATTTTTCCGAATTAAACGAAAAATTCTGACCGAATCCGAATTATAAATAAAATTCTTTAAAAATCGCGCCTTTTTCTAATTAGATTTAAAATCGCGATTATATCGGACCGAACCGTTTTAAACCGAATAATTCGGTTCAAACACACTTTATTAAAAAAAAAAAAAACAACGAATTACAAAAGCCAAAAAGAGGGTTTCTGAACTTTCGTTTCTTTCTGTTTCTTCCCCCAAACCCTCATCCTCTCCATCTCCGAGACTCCGACCGGCGACTCTATCAGTCACTTGATGTCTCTTCCAATCCATGTCTCCAGTGACTTCGTGAGTTCGAGGGTAGGTGACTCGTGAGTTGAGAGTTGAGACCCTCTAGTTTCTCCAGCTTCCACTGCCCAACCAGGAAATCCAGAATGTCTGCATAGTCACCACTCACCAGCCGTGTAAACGCCGACCCTCTGTGCGACAGCGGCGAAATTATCGAATAGATTGGGATCTTGGCCGTCATACAACCTTACTCGCCCTACTGGTGGGGATTAACAGTGGGTGGACTTTTGGCCACCGGCGCCCACGGTAGCTCCTTGTGGGGGAAGGGAAGTGCTGTCCATGACTATGTCGTCGAACTTCGAATCGTCACCCCCGCGGGACCTAATGACAACTACGCTAAGCTCCGAGTAATCGACACTACTCAACCTGATGATCTTAGTGCCACACAAGTGTCCTTCGGAGTACTTGGTGTCATCTCTCAGGTGAGCATTGCAAAATTATAAGTCTTTGTTTGGGTACCAATCTTGAGTTTCTTTGTTTGTTTTTTCAACGAGTAGATGATACAGAATTTTTCTGCAGAACTTAACGTCACTGTAGCATTTGTTCATCATTCCCTGCCTCGTGAGGTCAGGGAGACAGGGACTCAGGGCCAGGGTGCGGCGGCCGACGGGTGCCGAACTGCGTTCTTTGAAAAATTCTGAACATTTTTCCTTTGAGAGGACTGGTTAGTGCTGAACCTGTTATCCCAACTTTACTGTTGTTTGCACCTGTTGTTTTGAACCTGTTGTTTCTTCTATTGAAAGATGGCAGTAGAAGTCTCTATCTGTTTACTGTTGTTTCTTCTATTGAAAGATGGCAGTAAATGCAAGATAATTTACTGTTGTTAGCACCTGTTGCACTTCTCTCTATTTGCATTCTTGTGCTTTCCCTTTGCCAGTACAAACTGGGTGAATCTAGTAATATCTCCATGCCATTGTACAAAAAATAGGGGCAGATTGAATGTGGCATAGGGGTTGGGTCTACTATTTTGACAGCTTTGGGTTGGAAAATTAAAGGAAAGAATGCAATTTTGAGTGAAGAGCTGTTTGATGCTTATTTTTCTCTGTTGATTGTATTGTACCTTTGGTCATGCATTGTAAAAGGCTATGCATGTTAGTGGGACTTGAAAACTTGATTCTTTAATTATTCAGAGGCTATTTGCTTATGTAATGTAGTTATTAATATCAGATGTATTTGTTTGTTTATATGAAATGATTTATGTTGTTTTTTTTTTTTTTTTGTGTTTCAACTTTTAACAAATAGGAAAAATGGGAAGACAAAAAGAAAAGTTTTGGCAACATGCTGAGCAACTTGATAGTTCACATTTCAATTGCAAATTTTGTGAAAAACAAGTTTATGGAGGGGTCACTCGACTCAAGTATCATTTAACTAAGGTTAGTGGTCATGATGTTGCCTCTTGTGAGAAAGTATCAGATGATGTCCAAGCAGAAGCTCTTCTTGCTATTAATTCTGAATCAAGTAGCAAAAAGCGGAAGAGTTGTACCAGTGGTGAGAGTATAGTTGGTTCTTCTCCTTTAGCTATAACTAGTCAAAGGCAGTCCACAATGGAGGAAATGATCCCTAAGATGGACAAATCAACTTGTGAGAAATCTCTTCGTGATCTTTTTATTAAAAATAACATTTCTTTCAATGTTGTTCAATCGGATGTTTTCATCAATTTTGTGAAGTGCACAGCCCGTTATGGTCCTAGTGTTCCTATTCCAAGTTATGAAACCCTTCGTGGAAGAATAATTCCTGAAGCAAGAAAGGACCTTGAAAAATATGCTGAAGAAGTAAAATTTTCTTAGAAGCAAACTGGTTGTACATTCATGTCTGATTCATGGACTGACTTGAAGAAGCGGTATTTTCTTAATGTGATTGCTTATTCCCCAGGTGGTGCTCTCTTTTTGAAGTCAGAGGAGTGTTCTCATGCTAAATTGACTGCTTTTTATATATTTGATATTCTTGAGAAAGAGATTGAAAGTATTGGCCCAAATTTAGTGGTTCAGCTAATTTCAGACAATGCATCCAATTATTCAAGTGCACTTGATATGCTTACTGGAAAGTATCGTTGGTTGTTTAAGACTCGATGTGCAGCCCATGGTATCAATCTAATGTTGAAGGATATCTATGAAAAGGTTTTTTGGGTTTAAGAAATTTTTGATGAGGCGAAAAGAATTATTGACTACTTGTACAAGTCAATAATTGTCTTACAGTTGATGAGGAATTTCACAAACAATGATCTAAAATATCCTTGCAAAACTAGATTTGCTTCAAACTTTTTAATGCTTCAGTCAATTGTTGAAGTGGAAGAGAAGCTTAGACTCCTAGTTGCATCAGCTGAGTGGAGGAGTTTAAGAGAATTTGAGATCTTTAGAAGCAGAACGAGTAGTGGACACCATTCAAAGGGAGTCGTTTTGGAATGATTCAAAAGAGATTTTGAGATTTATGGAACCAATCATTCGAGTTCTCCGTTTGGTTGATGGTGATAGAGCTACATCAGGGTATTTGTATGAAGCAATGGAAAGAGCAAGAGAGGTATTGGAGAAGCATTATGAGGAAAACCACCGGTATGACCAAATTTTGAAAATCTTTGATAAGAGAAGAGATGAAAATATTTTGGGAATCATTCACTATGCAGCTGCTGTTTTCAACCCCATTTATTTTTTTAGTGAAAGATTCAAAAAGATTCCTCAAATGAAAGATGCAACAGATTTCATTGGTGAAACAGTGGTTCCACAAGATGAGAGGAGAGAATATTATGGACAGCTGGCAGTATACCATATGAAGTCTAGCACTCTTTTTACTCCCAGTGCCAAGATGATGATGGAAACTAGTCATCCTCGTAAGTGTAATAATTATTTTCTTTTTAAAATTTTTAGTTTATTGTTTCTTATGTAAAGATTACTTGTCTTTTAAAATTGTTTATTTATATATATATTTTTTTTTGCCAATGACAGGGGTTTGGTGGCATATATAAGGTGATGCTATTCCTATCTTACAGAAGTATGCCATTCGAATATTGAGCCAACCATGTAGTTCTTCAGCTTGTGAGAGAAATTGGAGTGCCTGGGATGCAGCACAAACCAAAAGGAGGAATAGATTGTCAGCAGCAATGTTAGATGATTTAGTCTATGTGAGAATGAATTCGTTGATGATGGAAAAAAGGGGTGAACTTGAACAGAAAAACATGTTATCCATTAATCTTGACAATATTAGTGTCAATGATTTTGATCAGCGCATTGAGGACGTTGATAAAGAGTTAGAGAGATTGTTGGATGATGTGGATGATAGCATTGCTGAAGACTTGATATTTGGTGCAAGTGCTAGTTTTACTGAGAGCGAGACTCAACCCCCAGATAGTATATAATGATTTAGTTGAGTACTTAAGTTATGGTGATGTAATAACTATTGTTATGCTTTTGTGGATGTTTTGCTTTAGTTAGAATAGCTTTTCCTTTTAAGCATGAATGATGGAATTATGTGAGTCATAGACTCATGGATTGAATGAAGTCATTTTGAACTTTTATGTCCCTACAGGATAATTGGTAGAAGCATTAAAACATGCATTAGAAATTGAATTACTGTAACCATTGCTTTCATCACTCAATGACAAATTTTTTCTAGTTTTTTTACTGTATTGTATATTTGAACTACAATAATTTTCTCTTCTTAGGTGTACATATCAAGTTAATTACTTAATAAATAAAATAGATATAATAAATTATAAAAAATAACATCCGAATTTTTTGCCCTACTTTTATTTTGATACTCGAATAATTCTCGAATCCGAATCCGAATCCGATTTTTATTTTGTCCGCTTTTTTTTCCGCTTTTTTGACCGAACCCTTAAATTAACCAAACGAATTATTCCGAATAATTCTTCGGCCGAATAATTCCCGAATCCGAATTTGCTAACTATGGGAAGGAACGAGTTCAGACTTCTGTCTCAATAATTGAAAATATTTTCTTTCCTAGCTTTTACGGACTTTTGCAAACATGACTAGCAACAGTCCTTACCAAAATAAAAAAGACTAGCAGCAGTATAGTCAAGCTCCTTACTTTACCCATTATGAATTTATGACTCTAGTTGTTAACACAAGGAAAGAGGAAATACAGAGGGAGGCTCTTTAATTTACTCTTTTGAAGATCATTCCTTTGTACCTTTAGAGAGATTCAGAATTTCTTTTCAATTCAAAGATTTAAGCAACTTTGATCAAGTAGACAATTAAGCTGCAAACAAGATGGTTGATGCAGTTCTTCGAGTTGTTCTTCAGAACATTAACTCCCTACTTCAGCAAGAGTTTGGTTTGGTATGGGGAGTCGATCGAGAGATGAGAAGGCTTTCTGACACCTTAGACACAATTAGAGATGTATTGGAAGATGCTGAGATGAAGCAATTCAAGGATAAGGCTATCAAATGTTGGCTAAAGAAACTCAAGGATGCAGCTTATGATGCAGACGACATCTTAGATGAGTGTGCTGCCAAAGCACTTCAATTAGAAGAAACCCAGAAGAGAAACTGCACCAACCAGGTAAGCAACTCTTTCTTATCTTGGTTCAATTTTGAAAAACTTATGTTTCGTCGCAAGATTGGACAGAGAATAAAAGATATTAGAGAGAGATTTGATGATATTGCTGATGCGAGGTCCAAATTTCATTTGAACCCTCGGGGAAATGCAGTGGAATGGACTTTTGAGACCAGTGAAAGAGAGACTACGTCCATTCTAACTGAACCTCGCGTTTATGGGAGAGATGAGGACAGAGAAGAAATAGTTAAGATATTGGTGGACAACATTAACAACCCAGAGTTACTGGTTTATCCAATAATTGGAATCGGTGGTCTAGGGAAGACCACACTTGCTCAACTAGTCTACAATGATGAAAGAGTGAAAAATCAATTTGAGACCAGAAATTGGGTTTGTGTATCTGATGATTTTGATGTAAAAAGGCTTACTAAAGCAATCATAGAAACTATGGGTGGAACTGCATCTGATCTCACAGAGTTGGAATCAATGCAAAGCCGCCTTCGTGAGATGTTGAGTAGGAGGAGATTTTTGCTTGTTCTAGATGATGTTTGGAATGAAAATCAGGACAAGTGGGATAAGTTGAAATTTTCATTGACATGTGGAATTCAAGGATGTTCAATTCTTGTAACCACTCGTCTTGAAAAAGTAGCATCAATCATGGGCACATTTCCTGCTCACCACTTAAAAGGACTCTCAAAGGACGATTGTTGGGCTTTGTTCAAGCAACGTGCATTTGGCGATGGCAGAGAAGAGATTGCAAACTTGGTAGTGATTGGAAAGGAGATTGTGAAGAAGTGTGGAGGTGTTCCTCTGGCAGCAAAGGCTCTAGGGAGTTTAATGCGCTTCAAAAACACAGAGACTGAATGGCTATTTGTGAAAGACAGTGAAATATGGGATCTACCAGAAGATGAAGAAAATACCATTTTGCCGGCCTTGAGACTTAGCTACAATCATCTGCCCTCACATTTGAGGCAATGTTTCGCTTATTGCTCTATATTTCCAAAGGATCATAGGATCCAGAAGGAACAGTTGGTCCATCTATGGATGGCTAATGGTTTTATTCCATCCAAGGGTAAAATGGAGTTGGAAGATATTGGTAATGAAATTTTCAACGAGTTAGTGTGGAGGTCTTTCTTCGGAGACGTAGAAAAAAATGATTATTTGAATGTAGTGATTTGTAAGATGCATGATCTAGTCCATGATCTTGCATGTTCTATCATGGGTAAGGAATGTCTGACCTTAAAGACTAGCGAGGAAATAATTGTTCCAAAAGGGATTCGACACCTATCATTGGAGCTTGAGAACATGCATTCGTCTGACGACTTACAAATGTTGGTAGCATCCACTAATGAGTCTTTGCGTAAATTTCAAACCATTCGTACTTTGCTGGTAAATCGTTTAGACGTATATTACAGGCCATTTTCAGCTGCCTATTTGAAATTTCAAAATTTCAATATTTCAAATCGTAGATGCTTACGAGCATTAGAACTGAGTTTCAGTTCTGTAAGTCGGCGACCATCGTCAGCTGCCTATTTGACACACTTGAGGTATTTCATACACTTGAGGTACCTGAAGCTCTCCTTTATGAGTATTAGCACATTACCTGAATCTTTGAGCAACCTAAAACATTTGCAGACATTGCTAGTACACGATTGTCCATGTCTTCAAAAGTTGCCTGCACACATGAGTACCATGAGCAGCCTCAGGCACCTGGATATTTGGGGATGTGAGTCACTAAGGCAAATGCCAATCGGAATAGGGAAGTTGATTCACCTACAGACATTAAGCACGTTCATCGTGGGGAAGAAGACTGGATATGGTATCAATGAATTAAAAGGACTGAACCTCAGAGGACAATTACACATAAGAGATCTTGAGAACGTAAAGAATTCAGTGGATGCCAAAGAAGCCAATTTGATGGAAAAGAGAAACCTTAACTGGTTAACCTTGTCTTGGTCTCCACATAATGATCAAACTCACATCCAAGAAAATGTTGATGAGGTGCTAGAAGGCCTCCAGCCCCCAGCAAGCATAAAAAGATTGAAAATGGAAAGGTACCGAGGCATGAAGTTTCCAAGATGGATGGAGGATTTGTCGCTCCAAAATTTGGTTGATGTTGAATTGAGAGATTGTAGCAGATGTGAAAATTTCCCACCTCTTGGGCATCTGCCATTCCTGAAGTTTCTTTATGTAAGTGGAATGGATTCTGTACGATTCTTATTAGGTGTTGAGTCCGATAATGGTGATGGCTTGGGTAAAGAATTCCCGTTGTTGGAAAAACTGTACTTACATGACATGCTAAATTTGGAAGAATTGTTATTGAATGTTGCAGAAGGAAGAGAGGTTTTCCCTTGCCTTGTGTCAATGACTATTACAGCTTGTGAAAAGTTGACAACCCTCCCATTGCTTCCTTGCCTTGTGTCAATGACCATTCGTCTTTGTGATAAGCTAACTCTCCCATTGCTCCCGTCTCTTGAATATTTAGATCTACAAACGGAAAATGAAAACATTCCAGAAGGGCTGCTACAAAACCAAAACCTCCCCGCTCTTGAGAGTTTGAGATTTTACTATTCCCCCAACCTCGTCACATTGCCAAGATTGTCGATTAGGCCTGGGGAATTAGGCTTTAGCTCTCTCAAAGAATTTGAGGTCTATGGGTGCGGTGCTATGAAATCTTTGTGGGAGGATGAGAACCAATTCAAGGGGTTGAGTTCTTTAAAGGCATTGAGGATTGGACCTTGTGACAGATTAGAAACTGTGTCAGGAATGAGATATATAACATCTCTCGAGAACTTAAGGATTGATAATTGCCGAAAGCTGGAACTCTCCAAATTGGAGGATTTTCGACACCTCACTTCCCTTCAAGAAATAGAGATTGTCAACATGTGTGAGTCGATCTCTTGGCCAGAGAACTTGAAACACACTACAATGCTGCGACGTCTACATATCAGTTGCTGCACAGGACTGACTGCCTTGCCAGAGTGGATCCACAATCTCCCGTCTCTTCGAATTATTGACATTTTTAGTTGTCAAAATCTTAGTTTCTTGCCAGACAGTTTTCAACATATGACAGCCCTCCAAACTCTTATAATTGATAATTGCCCTGTATTAGAGACACGATACAGAGAAGGAGGAGAAGACTGGCACAAGATATCCCACATTCCAAATGTCATCTTCAGATCACGGCCATCACCAGTACTCATGAGACAAAACCGTCGATGTTGGGATCGTCTCTTGAAGTCGAGGAGGAGGAGGTGATGCATCATCTAAGGTTTGACCTCTCTCTGCAATTTGCCACCAATCTAACTTTTTTCTATATAATAAATTTATTTACTTTGCAACTTCTGTCCTCTGTTCTTGAATTCTTTTTTTACCCTTTATATCATTTTTTATGAAATATTATTTTAAATTAAAAAAAAAATGATGCTAAAACTTTATAGGTACTAAAATTTTTAATATAAATTACTAAAATGGTGGAAAGGAAAATTTTCCTTGTGAAATATGATTTTCTATTATTTATTTTAA
This sequence comes from Macadamia integrifolia, assembly GCF_013358625.1. NCBI lineage: Eukaryota > Viridiplantae > Streptophyta > Magnoliopsida > Proteales > Proteaceae > Macadamia > Macadamia integrifolia. Next base: position 42,040,890 of record NC_056561.1, on the reverse strand, counting down.
AATAATCACAAAATAAAGATATTGAAACAGTTGAAATTTTTTCTAATGAATAGATAAGGCCTAAAAAATAGTAGAAAATCCTATTTTATAGAAAAATTTTATTTTCCAACTATTTTCCATTGAAGCTCTGAAAGTATTGGTTTTTGGTATATAAAAGATTATGATTCTATATCTTAACTCAACCCAAAGAGAATGATTTCAATGGTCTCCCCTTTAATCCACCAACTATTTGTCAGATCCAGTTTTAAAAATTTATGCTACAAACCATTCGACAAGCACTTGAGCAAGAATGATGCCAATGGTATCCCCTTCTGAACAGTTTTTGAAGCTCATTTTATGCTTCATTTAGCTTTTAGGGTTTTTTGACTTACACATAAGATCTCTTTCCTGTTTTGGTTTAGGTCGTGAGTATTATTATGTTCTTGGAGCTTGGTGCCCTGTTTGTTCACTTTCTTCAAGTTGATCAGTTCATGTTCTTGCCTTTGACGTGATACCTCTCATTTTTCAAATTTTAATGTAAATATGTTATCTTCTCTCCACAAAAAATAAACATACAATATTATACAATCGATTTGTGAACACCTTGGTGACATCATTCAATAAGAAATGACATTTCTAGGTGAAATGAAGGCCAAATGCTTATTTTAATTTCTTTTATGCCGTAGGATTTGGTAACGGCCGGAGGTGCTGTCACTCAGTTGAGAAGGAGCAGTGGTTACAAATAAAGGAAGTTGTAAGGAGTATCACACTAAACTGCCAACTGAGACAAATCAGTTGCAGCCAACCTTCTACATTGAGGAGGTTGTCACTACATGGCCTTGGTAGCTTCGGAATACTATTTTCCATCTAGGACTTTATTTTTTTAGTTTAATACTCTTGTTATTAAGTATGTAACTTGTAAACTAAAATATTAGGACTATAGAGTTTTTTGGAAAAAAAAAAAAACACTTTTCTCTTCACTAAAATGAGAAATCGGTCATCACCATCTCATAACCATAGCCATGGTTTTGAAGAAGAATTCTAACCTGGATACAATTTTGTTAGTCTTGTTAGTCCCACATCAATTCTGAGTGGAAAAATCATTTTCCTCATATACATGTGAACACCTTCTCTTATCGAATCAATATTGTGAGATGGAAATTTACAAATTTTTTAGAGAGACCCCTTGGGGATTTTCATCCGTAAACTCGGCATCTATCTTAGACCATATTTTCATCAACGGTAGTGCTCTACCTCTGGCCATCTGTTGTTTCCAGTGTCACCTTCTTTTTCCTGCAACTCTACTTCATTGGTATTCAACAAGGAATTGCAACCTTACGTTCTGACATATGTCCAAGAAGCCCCGTCCCCATGATCTATACACTTATTCGGTAGTCTCATAATTTTCAATGTTTTATTTTGGTATTTGAAAAGCTAAATGGTGTGGCCAAACTTTATAACCTTTTAGGTTTCACTAAAAAGGATAGAGCTTCTCAATTACATATTTAATCATAAATGTTTTCCATTATAGAAATAGATGATAGTGCAACTTATAATGCTCATTTTCAATATCTTTATGCTAAACAAACTTTGGCGATCCATTTAAATTTTCCTCAACGGCTTCCTTATCGTATACTAATTTCTTAGAAATAAATTTGACAAAAAGCTATGAGATAGCATTAAGCCTTGGCTAAACTATTCTTAGTTTCTTTAACCTAGATCTGAATGGCCTATTTCATGTAACGAGTACTAGAACAGAAGTTATTATACCATGAATTTGATCTTATCCATGAAACTAAACTTGATTGAGTCCAGACATGCTTATCAAATGGCAATAAACTACTTTTCCAATTGTCATTTTTAGAGGACATCAAAACAAACCGATTAGGCTAAATATGAAGAGTTAGGATTCACAAGATCAGAATAAGTTGCAGAATAATGTTTATTTCTTGTCTTGATGTAAAAAAAGATCTCGTACGTCCCTCATTTTCATAAGTAAATTACACATAAGTCCATTCCGTTAGCTGGAAATCGTAAGTGATAACATCATGGGGTTAATATTTACTAAATGAACAAACTAATCCTTGAAGAAAGGTAAATTTATTGTTTTACCTTTCATTGTAGAGCCCCAAATAGAACCATGAAAACCAGATTTGGGCTTAGGGCTTCTCTTTTCTCCTTGCTGCTCTCCATGGCTGCTCGACGACGACGATGCCAGCATAACAAAGGCTGCTCCTCCTCTCTTAGTTTCGGAGAGATTGAACTAAGGAATCAGAAAGATCGATGGATCGATTAGGGATGGAGGTAAAGAGACCTCCACTATCGAGAAGAGAACATGGGGCTTGAGTTGAGTTCGATGGGAGTGAAAGAGAGATGTAGAAGATCAATCTGTTGCTGCTTACAAATGAAGAGACAATGAAAGATACGAGTAATTTTTGCAGTAATAACTCATTAAACGATTAATGATAGAGAGAGAAAGACTCTTAAGTTTTTCCTTCAATATTCTTATTTCTCCAATTTTTGTGGTGGGGTTTTCAATTGAGATTTGAGATCCATGAATATTGAATACTCTATGTGCAAGAGAGGAGATTTTTTTTTTTTCCGTGAGAGAGAGAATACATCTTTGTGTTTCGTCTCGATGTGGAAACGAATTGGTCAAGCTAATGTAGTCACAAGGAGTAGAGTGACTGAAGAGTGAATAGAAGGGGTCCCTAACCCCAGGCAGTAAGCCGATCCCAGATATTTTTAGGGGTGATACAAGAAAATTTTCCTTTTTTTAATATTGATTTAATATATATAATCAGTTCAATAGCATGCCAATTCTATTTGGTTCAAAATCAATGATAAGAATGCCCTTGAGACTCAATCGTAAACCACTTTGTCCTGGCTGTATGTAAACCGCCCCTTCACCCGCTCCCCCACCCATGTGAAAATCGTTTGCAGTCGTTGGACTGGTGCAGTGAGCATCAGGTGGCTGGGAGCCCCTTGGGCGTATGCCCAGATGCTCTCAGCTGTCCGATGTTCACGCACCTCACCGCTCACTATAGAGGATGTGGGCTCCCCCCTCCCCCTCGCCCTCAAGTGCTTACACACTATTTTTTGCTAAAAGTTAGCAAGTATATGTATTAAAAAGAAAATAAATAGAGTACAGGGTTAATGTCTAGGCATTCCTAGACGGATACAAAATTAAAATGAACAGCATTACCAAGCTCCACCCACCTTCAACAAAGCCATCAGCTGAGGAGAAATGAACAAACGCCACCTCAATTGAGGACCACCTTCGGCATTGCCACCTTAGTGCTTACATACTAAGGCATTAGAAATATTAATACCTGAAACTAACAACCTTGAAGGGAAGAGAAACATAAATTATTAGTAGAAGCGACTCGAGGTGACTAATACCAACACCCACCTAAGCCCAGGAATAAGGGCGGGCCAGATCGATGGTTTAGACTATTTTACTGCTTAAATTTGAAACCAAATTGATAATAAATCGATTTTAGTTTTAAGGGTTTGATTTAGTTTCGATGAATGGATTTGATTTACCGTTTACATTTTGCTTTTTTTTTTTTTTTGGGTAAAAGCTTACACTTTACTTGAAGTAAGTAAATGAGATGAACTTGATGAGGAATTGGGAGCTCATAAACTATGTAGCTTCTTTAAAAAAAAAAAAAAATGTGGTTGAAAATTTGAAGGTTAGGAATTCAATATTTTATTTTTAAAAGAGTACCCTTACCTAGGAGTGTCAACCGGTTGGGCCGGTTCGGTTTCGTTCGGGCTTAATCGGGCTTGAAGACTTTCAAAGGCTACACCGTGTCCGCCCATTTAACTAATCGGGCTTAGTTATTGAGGGCATGGTACGTTTTATATTCGGTCGGTCGGCCTCGGGCTATAATCGGGCCACCTTAATCGGGCTTTAGTCGGGCCTTAACCAAGCTACGGACATGTTTAATGTTAAACGGGCTTTAACCGGTTTTTAAACGGGCCCTCTTTAAAATGTGCTCTTATATTCCAGCCCACTCATGCAAGCCCAAAAAAATGACAATTAATTAATAAATGATACCAAATATAACCATTATTTAAAATGTGAACATGTTTTTACTTTTTAGTTTTTACTTTTTAATTTGGGGGGTAAAATAGGTATTCTACAATCATTAAAGGGTCGGGCTAGGCCGGTGCACAATAGGCCGGTCTCGGTCAGGTGTTAAACAGTCGGTCTCGGTCGGGCGCCCGACGGTCCAAGTAGCAAAACCAAGACCGACCGTTTATAAACAGGCCGGGCTCAAGCTCGACACGTTTAATAAACGGTCCGGGCCAGGCCGATCTATAAACGGTCGGTTTAGTCGGTTCGGGCCACGAATTGACACCCCTACCCTTACCCAATTGATAAGTCAAAGTTGACAAATTCTAGCAGCAGTGGAGAAAATACAAGTTTCCATGGAAATTGTTCTAAATTCACTGACTAATAAATTGTTTTTTTTTTCTTTTTTTTCTTTTTTTTCTAGAGTGAATTAATCTTTGAGTTGAGTTTGAAATGGTATATTTTCTAGTAATAATTTTTAGTGAACATAAAAGACAAGAAATTCTTAGAAAGAGCATTCATTTAAGAAGTATTAAAAATCTGGGAGAGGGTTCTCGTAGATGCCGCATGGCTCATGTGTCAACATGGGGTCTAATGAGATTTCAGCCTTTCATGAGATACAGGGTGGTCATTTGGCCCTCTCTATGTCTTGCGTAGGGGTTACACTGCCTTTTAAGCTTCTTTTTCCTTAAAAGTATAAGTTAAATATACCATTTATTTAAGACTGGTCTTATGGGAATGTAACCAATACTACTCATTTTCATTCTTCAATATGCTTTGTGTAACAAACTTTAAGTTACGGTTGGTTGCAATGGGAATTGAAGGGGAGTGGAGTGAAAAGTTTTAAACTTTAAAAGTAAAATTTTATAATCACTACCCATATTATTTTATAAACTATTTAAATTTCTTGCCATACATAGTAATGATACATTTTGTTTTTTTTTTTCTTACCAAAGAGATTTGGATGCAAAATAAAATGAATTTTAATAACCAAATATAGAATAATTTTAAGTTAATGATATAATCAAATGAGGTAATGATTACAAAAGTTTATTCTATAAGTTTGAAAACTTCACTTTCCTTTATTGTAATGTCCCTTGCAACCAAACAAAATCTTAGATATTCCATTGAAACTTTCCACAATGGTTTTCATATCATTTCGTAACTTCTTAACTATTAATTTCAATAAAAAGTATGGGTCCAGCCTAAGCCCAGCCTAATCTATTCTTGGGAAAATTACGTGATTACCCACTTTTGGGTTTCCCTTTACAAAATTACCCACAAAAAGTTTCAATTAACAAATATACCCAAAATTAGGTTTTCCTTTACCAAATTACCCACTTAAAGTTTAGAGTAAATTACATCCCCTCCCCTGTATTTTGCTTTTATTCCACCCCTCCCCTGTGTTTTCAAAAATTCCACAGACCTCCCCTGTCAGATAACTCTATTAGTAAACTGTTAGTTGTGGATGTTAAAATATGATTCTACCCATCTGCCTTTAACAAAATTTTATTTGCCAATTTTACCCTAATCCCTATTCTCCTAACCCCTAATATGAAACCCTCACATTCCACATTCCACATTCCACATTCCACTCACCCCCATCACCACGACAGGGAGGTTTTTGGACTCAAACGGCAATGGAGATACATGATGACGGTTCTCTAGGTAGCCACGGTAGGCAATACCAAAGTCCAGCTCTGCAACTCTTCTAGCTTCCGAGAAATCATTCGTAGCAGCAATGATTGCCTTGAAAGGTATCTCTCGTGGTGTGTCAACAGAAAGAATTTTGCTCCGAATAATGCCACTGATATGACTGTTATTGTTAGTTTCCCCATCATGGCCATTGCTGTTAGTTTCCCCATCCATGGCTATCATAAAAATGGTGTCACCAACAGCAGTTGCATAACCAGATGTTAAATTAGACCATTGAGATGCATTTGTTGTTGTTGTTGTTGTTGATGTTCCTATTATTGTTGAAATTATTATGATTGTGGTGGCAGTGGAAGATGAATAGGAGATGTATTGAGGCTAGGCCTTAAACGATGGCAACGACGGCAACGCCGGCAATTTGCCGACAATATTACTCGCAAGAACTTCGACAACCCATTTCATACTAGGCCTTACTTGTGGATCACCCAAAGTACAGAGGAGGCCGAGATTGATTAAAAGCTCCATCTCAGGAAGCTTATAAGACCCATCTGGTAACTGAGTATATCCAGCTTGTAAACACTTACCTTCATCGGATAGCCATCAATCCCAATCAAGCAGGACAATCTGCTCATCTTGGCAGGCGAGATCGATTTCTCGCCGACCACTCGCCACCTCCAAAACAACAATCCCAAAGCTAAAAACATCAGATTTTGCAGTAGCAATGCTTTTTTTTTTTTTTTTTTTTTCTGGAAACTCTCCGGTGGCAAGTACCCAATTGTGCCACCAATTCTGGTTGTCTCCACCATCCTGAACTCATAATTGCTATCAAAAGATGGTGCTGCAAATTCAAGTTCATGCTCTAGCCACTGTGCTAATCTGAAATCGCCCAACCGAGCATTATAATTGGAATCTAACATAACATTACTAGTCCTGACATCTCGGTGGATGATTTGTGTCTCCAATTGCTCATGTGGATAGAACAGAGCAGCCACAAGACCCGCCATAATTCGCCATCTCCGTTCCCAATTGAGAATCGGCGACGCAGGGCAATCAGAACGTTTGAAGAGAATCCGATCGAGGCTGAGATTAGGCATGTAATCATATACAAGAAGCAATTGATCTTCATGAACACACCAACCCCTAAGGCGAACGAGGTTCCGTCGATCGCTCAGCGCCACTTGCTGCCGCTAGCCGCTGCTTCAGCCTCTACAAATCAGAGACGAAAGTGAAGATTAAGAACCTTTTATCTTTTGATGGGTATAATGGTCCATTTACATTCTACAGGGGTGATTTGGGTATTTAAAAAATATTTTGAAATCTTAACAGACATAATATGACGGAGTCACACTTTTTGTCAAAATTTTCAAAATACGGAAGAGGTATGTGGAATTTTTGAAAACACGGGAGGGGGTGGAATAAAAGCAAAATAAAGTTTAAGCTAGCAAAAATACTCAAAATTGAGTTTGGGTTTACAAAGCTACCCACTTGAAGTTTCACTAATAAAAAAAATACATTATTATACGTGAAAGATGAAGACTCACTACTTTGGGTAGTTTTGTAAACCCAGACTCTGATTTTCAGTATTTTTGTTAACTAAAACTTTGGATGGGTAGTTTGGTAAATCCAAACCTAATTTTGGGTATTTTTGTTAATGAAAACTTTTTGTGTGTAATTTTGTAAAGGAAAACCCTAAAGTGGATAATTATGTAATTTTTCCTCTGTTCTTTTTGTAGTGTGGAGTGTGAACCGACTTTAAAGATATATGTACATGCCATCCATGACTTTCTACCAAAAGAGCGAAGAAATAAAGTGGAGTGAACCATTGGTTTAAAAATTCCAAGTGAAACCTATTTATTATTTTGAAATCTAAATTTAAGTCACCAACCTATGATGCCATAGCAAAAACATCGTTCTTAATCATTTAATCATGAAAGTGGATTCCAAAATAAATTTACATAGCACACGACCAAAACAAGAGCATTTTCAAATTCATACTATTGACAAAAATGGGTTTCACGACCAACTCATACAATACACAATTATAAAAAAATGCTTTTTCTTTTTCGCCACAGGAATGAGAATGTGGATTAATCTAAATTCAGTCTACCTGGCGTGTAACCATATGAAACCCTCACAAACATAAAAGAAAAAATGGAGGATAAGAAGAATAAAGGCCTTACTCAATAATGGGGGGACATCGGATCATAATGTTATTCTAAATTTGAAAGGATGTCATGAATTGTCATGAAATGAACATTGTAAAATTTAAGATGTCATGAGACTATTGAATTAGACAAGATTTGTCCAATAAATGAATTCAAGAAATAATCTTCAAGAGGTTGAGGAAATCATGTCATGCCATCATTGAATTAGAACTTTTTCTTTAGCTCTCAAGAGGTTGAGGAAATCATGTCATGCCATCATTGAATTAGAACTTTTTCTTTAGCTCTAGAAAAAGTCAGGCAAATCTTTTGGCAATAAATGAGTTCAAAAAAGATCTTCAAGAAGTTAAAGAGAGTAAACAATGCCATTATAAGAAACTGAAACCATTCTTAGCTCAATAGAATTAAAGGGGCTAGGGAGAATCTCAATGAGTGGATTTGAAAAATAATGCTAAGAAATTTGGAAGAATTATTCCATGATATGCTTAGCCTAAAAGCTTATGGAAATTAAGAAATTCCATAAAAAATGTATCCATAATGACAAGGTAGCATTTCATCTTTAATTCCATTAAAGAGACATCTAAATCCATGAAAGAATATAAGAATTTAAACATGGTTCTACATATAGATGGCAGGAATTTCATAAAAAATTCATTCATAAAGACAAGCTATCATCCATCCATAATTCCATTAAAGAATCATCTAAATCCATAAAGGCATACAAGAATTCAAGCATAATTTTATATATGAACTATAGGAATTTAATCAGAAATGCATTCTGTTAAGTTTGCCTCGAATTCTTGACCCGCTTCGAAGATTGACCCGATCCAACATATTTTGGTGACGATCCAAATGGGAAGTTTTCTAAGATTTGTGATGGAAACAGAGGGGATGGGCTGATAGGCCCAAGCCCGGAGCCCAGCAATGATCTAGTATGGGGGTGCGGGGGCATAGGTATGGTTCGACCGGGTCGATCGGGACCCAATGGGTGGACCTGCGACTTGAAGCATATATAATGTACTGTTGTCTTGTTGAGAAAGTCATTGTATTTTGGGGGTTTTTTGAATTAGAGTTTCAGGGCTAGATTTCTCGCCGCTGCTTGGGTGTAATCTCTCTTCTGCATAAAGAAACATCTTCTTCTTCACCCGAGGACGTAGCACACCACCCTGGTGTGTGAACCTCGTTAAATCTCTGTGTTATCCGAATCTTTTGTCTATTTGTTTATCGTATTTCTTGATGTTTGTTCTAACATATTCATAAAAGAGCTATCATCCCATCCACAATTCCATTAAAGATCATCTAACCCTATGGAGGTATACAAGAATTCAAGCATGATAACATGTATGGATTGTAGAAAATTCATCTAAATAGCAAATTCTTGTTACGTAAGATAAAAAGGCAAGAACAATACTTATAGAATGATCAAAATATGAGGTAATCTTATCCATAGCAAACAAATATGTCCTAATATTCCTAAATGATATTCAGTTAACAATTTAAATTTGATTAATCACTTGTTTTATGTTAAGTGTTACAAAAGTTAAAGACTTTTGATACCTTTCCTACTCAGCTCCACGTAATAAAAGGAGCCAATAAATAAAAAAAAATTATTCATTGGGATTTCCATATTTTATTTATTTAAGTGTTTTGAATTGAATGTAAGGTTTGTTTCATGTTTTGGGGTAGACCTTGGGTTTTATGTTCTTGGGGCTCAGTGCTCTGCTTCTTCAAGGTCTTCATGTTGGACTGTTTAAGTTCTTGCCTTGGATGTGACATTGCCCAAAAAGGTATGCAAACCTTATGTGCTTAATGTAGTATCTATGTAATGTTAAGCTAATGGGAACAATGCCTCATCACATCTTTGGCAAGATAAGCTTTATCTTAATGGTCCACAAAATTTTTCATTGTGACAGAAGGAAGTAAAAATTAGAACTATGAGATAATGGAAACATTGATTTTTTTTCCCTAACATTTTCTCTCCCCCAAGTCTTTCCCCCTATTGAAAATACCATTTTCCAGCCTAGAATCTGAGTTACAATCATCAGTCTACCCTTACATTTGAGGCAATGTTTTGGTTATTGATTCATATTTACTAAGGATTATAGCATTCAGAAGAAATAGTTAGTTCATCTCTGGATGGTTAATTATTCCATCTAAAGGCAATATGGAACTAGAAGATGTTGGAGATGAAATTTTTAAAGAGTTGCTATGGAGGTCTTTCTACCAAGATAGGGAAAAATATGATGAAGGCAAAGGGATAAAAGATTCCCATTGCTAGAATGCCTACACTTGCACAACATGCTAAATCTGGAGAATTAGTGTTGTTGAATGTTCCATAAGGAAGAGAAGTACTCCCATGCCTTGTGTAATGAAAATTTTGAGGGTTCTTAAAGATTTGGTGGAATACGTTTCATCAACCTAAATATAATTAGGGATGTAAAAAGATTGAATGTGAATTGGATTTGATCAGATTTGGATAGCCCTATATGGATACGGCTGTAATTCAAATTCAGATTTTTAACTATCTGTTTACATCTCTGACTGGTGTAACTCGTCCTTGCTGCCCTAACATATATGATTCATTCTCAATCCATGTCTCTCTGTTGTCTCGACTATTTTCTCATTCTCTAAAACCTATTGAATCTTTAAGAACCTCAAAATTATTTAATATTTGTTGACGCAATACCATGGATGTTGGGGTTGACTCTTGGAGTTGTATAGGAGGTGATGTATTCGAAAATAAACAAGTAATTTCTAAGGTATGACTTCTCTGCAATTTGCCACAATTCAATTTATAATAATAATAATAATTTATTTACTTTGTAGCTTATGTCCTCTTCGGTTGGATTTTATTTTTATTTTTTTATTCTTTCTAATGAAATATTATTTTCAATTAAAAATAAAACAAACAAATGATGAAAAACTTCGTAGGAACCAAAAATTTTAATCTCAAATTGGCATACATGGTCCAATGGTATAGTACGAATGTTGCGATATGGTGATCAAGCGGCCAAAACAACCACTAGACTTTTTTAGGGTAAGGTCACATAGTTCTCGCCCCTCGGACCTCACATATGCAAGAGCATCGTGCACCATGTAGATTGTAAACAATTCATATAAAAATATATTTTCTTATTGTTTATTTTAATGTAAAACACACAAAAGAAAAAATAACTCTACTTCAATGCAAAGTTGGAACTTATTATTTTTTATATAAATAAATAAATTGAGAACCGAACCTATCCGTTTTTGGGAAAAGGAAAAAAAAAATATTATGATTCTACATTCTAATTAACACACAAAAAAAAAAAAGGCAGCCAAATACTTGTCTGATCTAGTTTTAAGAACCATGCAAAAAACGGCTTTACTACAACTTGGGCAAAAATAGTGCTAATGGTGTACCTTACTAAACTTTTGAAGCTCATCCAATCTAGACAATGTGAAGAGCATCCATGCTACAAGTTACATAAATAGCTTTCTAAGTGTGCCTAGCAATACATCTCTGTTTCTTACTAGACCAAGAAACTTTTGCGCCTCCAAACAAGAAGATATGTCTAGAAGAGGATTTTCCATCATCCCCATACACTTCGAAATCCGCATTGGAGTAACCATAAATTTCTAGATCACCTGCCTGAAAAGTCAAATTGAGGTGCATCGCTACTTAGCCCATATTCTTCATCTCAAAATTGGCACTTAAATCGGATTTAGTTTGAGTCATCATTTTCATGTCATTTCCCACGATAAGTTGTTAGATCAAACACCAAGAAACACGAATAAAGAGAGACAATAGATCCGTACGACATAGAGATTTAACGAGGTTCACACACCAGGGTGGTGTGCTACATCCTCGGGCGAAGAAGAAGATGATTCACTATGCAGAAGAAAGATTACACCCTAGCAGCGGCGAGGAAGAACTCGCCCTGAAACCCTAGCTTCGTGAAAACCCTAGAATACAATGACTCTCAACAAGCAACAGTACATTATATATATACTCCAAATAGCGGTTCGACCCATCGGGTCGTGGTCGATCGGGTCGAACCATACCCTATCGGCCCAAGCCCTCTGCTTCCATCACAGATCTCAGAAAATTTCCCATTCGGGTCGCCACCAAAGTATGTCGGATCGGGTCAATCTTCAAAACGGGTCAAGAATTCGAGACAAACTTAACAAATCTCCACCTTGGCTTGAATTCTCCTCCAACAGATAAACAAATAGCTAATATCTTCATCTTCTCCAATAGCCCTCCAAAGGGCTGAACTCAAACATGACAAACACCAAGTAAGTTCAAGCAATGCTCGAACTTACCAACACATAAAGGCTTAGTCAACATATCAGCTGGATTGTCTTCAGTACCAATCTTCAACACTTGAATATTACCTTGAGCAATTATCTCTTTTATGAAATGATACCGAACATCAATGTGCTTTGTCCTCTCATGATACATTGAATCTTTAGTCAAGTGAATAGCACTCTGGCTATCACAATGGACAACAGTCACCCCATGATCCATGCTGAGTTCTCCCAACAAACCTCTAAGCCAAATAGCTTCTTTAATTGCCTCAGTCACTGCCATATACTCTGCTTCAGTGGTAGATAATGCAACTGTAGCTTGTAAAGTAGCTTTCCAACTAACCGTACTTCCTCCAAGAGTAAATACATAGCCTGTGAGTGACCTTCTCTTGTCAAGATCACCTGCATAATCTGAATCAACATAACCAGATAAACTATCATCATTCCTCCCAAACTCCAAACAAATACCAGAGGTCCCTTTCAAGTACCTAAGTATCCACTTCACTGCTTCCCAATGAGCTTTACCTGGACATGACAAATATCTGCTCACCACACTGACAGCTTGTGAAATGTCAGGACGAGTGCAAACCATAGCATACATAACGGAGCCAACTGCACTAGAGTATGGAACACGTGACATGTACTCCACCTCTTCATCTGTCTTAGGTGATAGAGCAGTTGAAAGTCTAAAATGAGATGCAAGAGGAGTAGTTACAGGTTTGGCATCTTTCATGCCAAAACGATTCAATACCTTCTCAGTGTACTTTTGTTGAGATAGCCACAGCTTCCCTACTTTTCTATCCCTCTTGATCTCCATACCAAGGATCTTCCTTGCTGCCCCCAAATCTTTCATCTCAAATTCAGAACTTAATTGTTCCTTCAACCTATTGACCTCATTCCTATCTTTTGCTGCAATCAACATATCATCAACATAAAGCAACAAATATATGAATGACCCATCAGAGAGCTTTCTGAAATAAACACAACAGTCATATTGACACCTGGAGTATCCAAAACTAGCCATAACTGAATCAAACCTTTTATACCACTGTCTAGGAGACTGTTTCAAACCATATAGGGACTTCTTCAACAAACATACATGGTCCTCCTTACCTTCAATAACAAACCCTTCAGGTTGGTGCATATAAATTTGTTCTTCTAGTTCACCATGCAAGAATGCTGTTTTCACATCAAGTTGCTCCAACTCCAAATCATGCATAGCAACTAAAGCAAGTAGGACACGAATAGAACTATGCTTAACAACAGGTGAGAAAACATCATTAAAATCAATTCCTTGTACCTGACTGTAGCCCTTTGCAACTAAACGTGCCTTGTACCTAGCATCTTCAACATCTGAGGCAGATTCCTTCTTCTTGAAGACCCATTTGTAACCAACAATTTTCTTCCCTGTTCTCGGCTTCACAAGCTCCCAAGTCTGATTTTTATGAAGAGATTCGATCTCCTCATTCATGGCAATCAACCATTTTGTAGAATCAATTGAAGCAACAGCTTCAGAATATGTTGCAGGCTCACTATTTTCAATTGTATCTGCAACAGACAATGCATAAACAACAAATTCAGCATGCCCATACTTTTGTGGTTGTCTAATATTCCTCCTTGGTCTATCCTTGGCAATGTTGTACCGCTCTTCTTCTTGATTCTCTTGAGCATCATCTCCTTCAGTAAAAATAGGTAACTGGACTAAAGTAGATTGTGCTTTGTTTGAAGATGAACTACCAATTTCAAACTCCACCTTCTCTCTAGATTTTTCTTGACCTTCATCACAATGAATAGGAACTTCTTTCCTAAGATGCAACATGGCAGATTCATCAAAAGTAACATCTCTGCTAATAAGAAATTTTGGAGACTTTGGATCAGAACACCACAACCTGTATCCTTTCACTCCAGATCCATACCCAAGAAAAATGCATTTCTTAGCCCTAGGTTCCAACTTCCCTTCATTTACATGTGCATAAGCAGGACATCCAAATACTTTTAAATTTGAGTAGTCTGCAGGTTTACCTGACCAAACTTCTTCTGGAGTCTTGCACTCAATAGCTGTGCAAGGAGATCGATTCACCAACAAAGTTGCTGTGTTAACTGCTTCTGCCCAGAACTCCTTGCCCAATCCTGCATTTGATAACATACACCTTGCCTTTTCTAACAAGGTTCTATTCATACACTCCGCCACTCCATTCTGCTGGGGTGTTTTAACAACTGTATGGTGTCTTGCAATACCTTCATTTTTGCAGAACTCATTAAAGTCACCTTCACAAAACTCTAGGCCATTATCGGTTCTCAACCTTTTAATTTGTTTCCCGGTCTGCTTCTCAAGCAAATTCTTCCACTGTTTGAAAGTGACAAATACTTCATTTTTGTGCTTCAAGAAATAGACCCAAACCTTTCTAGAGAAATCGTCAATGAAAGTAAGCAAGTATCTTGCACCAGCCCCCTTTGAAGCAACCCTGGAGGGCCCCCATAGGTCTGAATGAATGTAGTCCAAAGTTCCCTTGGTCCTGTGAATAGCAGTACTGAAACTAACTCTTTTCTGCTTCCCAAACACACAATGCTCACAGAACTCCATTGCTCCTGTACTCTGACCACACAACAAATCCCTTTTACTTAATGATGCCATCCCTCTTTCACTCATATGGCCTAACCTCATGTGCCATAAATTTGTGACATCTGATTCAGACATAGATGATGAAGCTGCTGCAACAGACCCAGTGACTGTAGTACTCTGCAACACATACAAACTGCCAACCTTGATTCCTCTCATCAATAAGAGAACAACCTCGCTGATCTTCATGACTCCACCTTCAGCTGTATACTTGCACCCATTTGAATCAAGAGTGCCTAAACTGATGAGATTCTTCTTCAAATCAGGGACATGCCTGACATTGGACAAGGTTCTGACAATGCCATCATACATCTTGATATTTATCGTTCCCATTCCAATAGTCTTACAAGAAGCATTATTTCCCATCAACACAACTCCACCTCGAACTGATACGTATGTGGAGAACCATTCACGATTGGGACACATATGGTAGGAACAACCAGAGTCAAGAATCCATTCATCCTGTGATCTAACTTTATCATCAGTCACCAAAAGCATATCAGACTCACTCTCATCTTCAGCAATACTGGCTTCTGCAGAATCATCTCTTTTCTGTTGATTTTGAGCACCACCACCTGCCTTCTGCTTATTTAAAAGCTTATAGCATTCAGATTTAATATGCCCCTTTTTCTTACAGTAATTGCAGGTTAAATTCTTGTACTTAGATTTTGATATAGCCTTCTTTTTGTCACCATATGAACCCCTTTCATTCGTTCTCCCTCTAGCTACCAAACCAACACCATCAGATTTATTGGTAGTTGTCAACTCATCATCAATCTTCTGCTTGCTTTGCAGATTCGTTTTGACATCCTCAATAGAGATTTTCTCTCTACCATAAATCATGGTATCCCTAAAATGCTTATAAGATGGAGGCAGAGAACATAACAATAATAGGGCCAAATCTTCATCGTCTATTTTAACATCTATCCTTTTCAAATCAGTAACAATAGAATTGAACTCAGATATATGGGATTTAATAGAAGTACCTTCACCCATATGAAGGGTATACAGTTGTTGCTTCAATCTCAACCTATTGGTGAGGGATTTGGTGAGGTAGAGGTTCTCTAACTTCACCCATAACTCTGCAGCCGTTTTCTCTGAGAGAACTTCCTGTAGAACATCATTCGAAAGACACAAATGAATAACTGAAAGGGCTTTATCATCCAAATCGCTCCAATCATCATCGGACATAGTTGCAGGTTTCTTCGCCTTCCCAAATAGGGTTTTCTTAAAACCCTGCTGCGTGAGAACAGCCATCATTCGAACCTGCCATAAACTAAAACTGATGTTGCTGTCAAACCTATCAATATCGTATTTCGTTGAAGCCATGGATCAAAGTAACCAAGAGCTCTGATACCATTTTGTTAGATCAAACGCCAAGAAACACGAATAAAGAAGAGACAATAGATCCGTACGACACAGAGATTTAACGAGGTTCACACACCAGGGTGGTGTGCTACGTCCTCGGGCGAAGAAGAAGATGATTCACTATGCAGAAGAGAGATTACACCCTAGCAGCGGCGAGGAAGAACTCGCCCTGAAACCCTAGCTTCGTGAAAACCCTAGAATACAATGACTCTCAACAAGCAACAGTACATTATATATATACTCCAAATAGCGGTTCAACCCATTGGCCCAAGCCCTCTGCTTCCATCACAGATCTCAGAAAAATTTCCATTCGGGTCGCCACCAAAATATGTCGGATCGGGTCAATCTTCAAAGCGGGTCAAGAATTCGAGACAAACTTAACATAAACTCTAACTAGAAGAATGGATTAAATAACATAAACATATCATATCATACATGAGCATATAAAATTAGATCAGAACATGAACAAAGAGTTATAAAATAAAATTATAACGTCTTCAATATATAAATATCTCTATAAGCGTAAATCACATAAAATGCATAGAAATATCAAAATAAATCCTAAAATTATAAAAAATTAAAATAAATAAGGAATCATATTTATCACAATCACCAATCTTTGAGATTCCATAAAAACAATAGAAATTTTGTGCAAGATAAACAGGATAAAAATGACGTCTAGATACGAGTAAAGCCTTTTTCTTTTTTTTTTCCTTTCAAAAAGTTAGTGAAAGAATATATGGATAAAATTGAAGAATTACAACCACAAAGAATGAGAGAAAAATAAGTCATTGAGTTACCACTCCACCTTCAGCTTTGCCATCAACAAAGAGGTAACCCAATCAACAAAGAAATATAATTGATTAACAAAATCTATATCACAACCTCATTTGCAAGTCCCAACTTATGTCATGGAAAAAAATGATGGCGTAGAATTCTAGCTTCTTGTTAATCGAGTTGATGTAGCGCGTTTAGCCAATCTATCAGCTACCATGTTTCCCTCCCTATAATAGTGTGACATACTCCATTAAATGCTCTCCTAATTTCTGAATGACATGCTCCATTAAAGCCCTACTAATCTTAAGATTCTTCAGATTCTCTAAGATTTCTCCTAGAACTTTGCCAAAAACTTCTCAAAAATTCTTAAAAATTCTCCAAAGTTGTGAAAGTTCATAAGAAGAACAGATTCTCTGAAGAAGGAAAGCAGAAGATCAAATCTACCCCTGCCTGAGTTAGGGGGGGAGTCACCGAAGTTCGTGTCCAACACAACAGGGGCTCTCCCCTCTCGATCAATAACAGGGGTCAAACTCAAGTATATTCTTTTTAACTCAATAGCCACGATATACACTCTTAATCCATATGTGGTAGTGTAAATAGTAGCATAGAAATATTCTAGCCAAGCATGCAGTATAATACTAATTCAAGGAGAATATTCATTTTTACGCGTCTAGTAGGAAGACTGGTTCAACCGGGTGGAGTGGGTGCCTAACACATTCCCAACTCCAAAACTTGGCACTTACCCCCATCTCTGGATCAGATCAATTTTTGTGCCATTTCCTTATGGATTGGACCTACCTAGAGGGTCCTAGGCCCTAACCCTAGGTGGCAACTACAAATCTTATGTTTCTCAACCGCCTATATTACATTATTAATATTCATTTTAAAACCCCTAAGGGAAAGAGGTCATTTGCAAAATAGACCCCTACGTATCTCCAAGCGGGGATGCAGCGTCTGAGCCCTGCAGATGCCCAAAAAGAGGATCCGAATCACAGTCGTTACCTTACATCACCACCCGTCCTCTACCTCAATCCTCTCTCAAGGGGAAAGAAAAAAGAAGGAAAATCGTAAGAGTTGCCACCTAAAATTTTGGTCTAGGACCAGCATAAAACAATATTGTATGACTCCATGACTCATTCAATGGAGATGAATCGAACTGTTGGTCTTGATACGGGTTTGAAGCTTGATTATTACCAGCAATGGAAAATGAAGAAGGATTTGTTTTCACCTTAGAAACAGCCACTTGTTAAGGCTCCATGATGAAGAGATCATTGTAGATTTGTTAGACCTCTGGAAGTGACTCCGCCTAGGAGGAATGGCTTCCTATGCATGCTCTTCATGAGATTCCATGCAAGAACCCAAATCTAGGTTGCTAAGGACATTCGAAGCCTTGATTACAAAATTTAATAAATTTATGACAAATTAAATGAGGCAATCTCTACTAACTGAACTGAACTCTTGTGGTTTCTAAGTTTCCCAGTTCAACCTGAAACAAAAAGACAACTTAGTGGGAGAGTTGTATGAATATACGAGCAGCTGTTACATTGGTTGAACTACGTGAACCTTGGCGACACCCAAATCTTGAGACAGATACCCAACCTTGAGAAGATAGCAGCCAAAATATCGTACTTGTAGAACATCCAATGGAGTTTATGAAGTTGTACCCAAATAATTGCATATTGGAAAAATGAATTTTGTGGGTGAAACTTCAGGGTTCAAAGGACAAAGAAGAAGCGAATGACCTTAATAAATCCAAGGTTTTAGCAAGAAGAATACAACACATATTTCTCAAATTAATTTGATGATAAAACGATTTTGAGATTCATCAACAACATGAACTTCTTCCACCTTAATAGATTTTTTGAGTAATGAATGCCTTGGAGAATATGGACCGAAGTTTGAAGACAATGATTTGATTATTTATTTTTATTTTTTTCTTCCCACTAAAATATCATTTATATTAAAAGATGAGAAAAAAAAGAAAAGAAAAAGAATGTACCTACAAAAAAGTCCAATGCTGACGCTCCGTCAAAAAAGAAGAAATGCAAAGCAAACCTAATCCAACTTTGGCATTGCCATCAACAAGAGAGAGACCAGCGTTCCCTACTAGAAAAGGGGCAAAAGAAGAATAAAAATACCATCTGAACTGAAATCAAGATCTTCCCTGGGTATCCAGTAGAAGCTCATTCTTTATCAGAATAGGTCAAGAGACGAGAGGATTGCACGTTTCATACTTGACAGCTGATTTTCAAGGAAGTCTGCATCCGGGTTAGCCTCACAGTAACAATGTGAGATCTTCCATTCGATGGAAGCAAGGTAAGACTACAGGGCAATCCATTTATGTGAAATGAAGCATGGAACAATTCTTTTCAAGATGACAATATAGCCTCCCCGCTTTCAAACCCATGCTTAGAGCCTGAATCTCAGCTTGATAATTTGTTTTCACACCCAGGAAAAATCCAAATGAAGAAACAATCCTTTGCTTGGGCACCTCTAAAGACTCTTTTTTTAACACCTGATTTACCTAGATTTTCCAGGAGCACCCGTCAACATTGAACTTAATCCAGTTACTTTGGGGAGAGCTCCAAAAAATCTCTGATAGACAAAGCATCCAATGAGAAGGAAATGGACACACCCAAATTTCTAGCACAACTTAGATCAACCATAGAAGATATTCCCACTTTGAAATTGGAAGACAAAGATCTGATTTTCTCTCAGACACAAGATGAAATCCTGATGGGGGTTTCTCGATACTCCATCATGACGCCTAGCATTGCGCTCAAATCATAAATATATGGGATTACCACCAGATGGCAAAGCCATGCTTCCTTAAGAGCAAAAAATCTAGCCTTTTGCTTCTTCCACCCCTTCAAAGCAACAAAACCATCTTGGGACACCCAAGCCACACCAAAACAGCTAGAAAAGGAATTCCACATGTACCTCTCGAAGTCACACTTCAAGAAAATATGCGTCGTTAATTCCTTTTCTTTGCAGCAAAAATTGCATCCAGACATCCAAAAAATTCCTTTACTATGCACCTACTCATCAGTTGATAGCTTGCCATGAAATAAATTCCATCAAAAATTTTCTTGACAAAGCGAAAGATGATTACCCTAGACTAACTTGGACCACTCACCTTTGGCTTCATCTCTCAAAGCTTCCCAAGCTGATTTGATAGAGAAGAACCTATAAAATGACAAACTCCAATGTAGCGGGCATCATCCACACGAAATGAAGTGATTTCAATACCTGATACTAAAGGTTCCGTTTGGTTGCAATGGGAATTTAAAGGGAAGGCAAGTGAAATTTTCATACTTTAAAAAAAAATGTTTATAATCATTACTCCATATGATTGTATAAACTACTTAATGTTTTTAATCATATTTAGTAATGATATATTTTACATATAATTTTTATTTTACATATTATAGCAAAGGGTTTTGGATGCAAAGTAAAGTGAAATTTTATAACCAAATATGAAATGATTTGAAGTTAATGTTAAAGTCACATGGGTAATGATTACATATATTTCTCTTTTAAGTATGAAAATTTCACTTTCTTTCCCTTTAATTCCCCTTACAACCAAACATAGTCAAAGAGAAAATCTCTTTTTATTTTTTTATTTATTTATTTATTATTATTATTATTATTATTGTTATTATTATTATTAATTCCATGTGAGGGAAGGCCCATTGATAGCCTGAAACGAATTTAGAAACCTGTAGCTTCTTATCTTGAAAAAAAAAAAAAATAGACATTTTCGCTATCGTGGAATCTCAACCATTTATCCGACCAGAAAAGAATGATTTCTCCATTACCCACCCGCCACATTTAATTACTTTGATGAGACAAAATCCCACATTTTCTTAAGACATGGCCAAACTTATGAAGGATGATAATCTTTGAGCAACCTATCTCTATTAACAAATCGGGCTCTAGAAAAATCTAGTCATAGCAATGTTTTCATGCTTTATCTGTCAAACAAGCTTACTAAGGCAAACTTTATTAACATCACTTATCCTTCGAGTTGTAAGGCCACCTTCATCCTAGGACGTAATATACTTAATTAATATCACAAACCCATCCTATAAGAGAGTACTTGAGCTGATTCTTAAAAGCTGAACTTTTAAGTTACATAGATTATTTGCATTGTGCCTACTATCATTCACGAATGACCATGGGGTAATAATACCATATTGAACCAAATCAACTCATTTTTAATAAGATTCTAACTAAAAGCATACATGTGCTATAATGTGCTTCTCCATGGGTATTCGATAACCATATATGTAGGTGTATAATAAGTGTGTGATTTGACAGATTCAAGTATAGAGAGTGATAGTTTGTATTTCTTTTTCTTCTATTTTAATGAAATTTTGAATCTTCTAGCAGGAAAAAAAAAAAAGGTGGACAATCAGTTCAAGGCTTAAGCTGGAATTTCATTATAAAATTCCAAAGTGAAAGTCATGTGCCATTCTAATAAAATGGTTCCTACCCACGAGACATAATGTATATTTGGAATTGATATATTATATATATACGAGGAATTATCACTCCCCTCCCCTGAACTTTGGGGAAATATCAAGTTCCCTTGCGGTTTTGAAGTAATTCACTCCCCTCCCCTCAAATCAGAAGATTCTATCACTCATTAGTGAGTGTTAGTTTCTACTGTTAAGTGCCTAATAATTTTTTTCAAATACCCAAACTACCCCTCTAATAAATCAATGAAAAGAAAGAAGAGGGAGCCAGTCTCTCTTACAACCTAGTCTTCCTCCAACGAGAAGAACTTGACTATTGCTGCTCCGTCACTACTCACCATCGCCGCTCACTGAGAAGACAAAGGCGACTCTCCCGTCGCTGCTCACCATCTCCGCTCACCGAGAAGACAAAGGCGACTTTCCTTTTTAACCGTCACTACTCACCGAAGCCCTCTCAGTCAAAGCCCTCTCAGTCGAAGCCCCAAGAGTCATATCCATGTAAGAGGGATAGAATTCAAGCCTTTCTTGTTAGAATTTATATTTATTTTATTATAATTAAGTTTCAAAATGAGGTTTTTCTTTTATGTGTTTTATGACTTGTAATGGTGTGGGACCCTTAGGGTCAAGGTAGTGGAAAAAGGGCAATAACACCGTATGGGTGCCCTAAATTCCATTCATAACCATTACCATGAGTGGAGAGGTGGGCAAAGAAAATTGATTGGGATTAATTTCATTTACGAAATTAATTCTTAATTTATGCCATAGGTTATTGCCAAATGGAGGTAAATGATCAATGTCATTATGTGGGTGCCCTAAAGTCCATTCACGGTCACTACCATGAGTGGGGAGGTGGGCTAGAAAATTATCAATAACACCCTATGAGAGCTATAAATTTCATTCATGGCCATTACCGAGAGTGGGAGGTGGGCTAAGGAATTGATTAAGATTAATTCAATTTATTGAATTAATTCCCAATTCATGTCCATATGACATTATTCTCCAATTAACTTGCCATTAGTTGGAGGTTACTCTTGGGGAATCCAAGATGGTGCAAGGGTTGGTTTTGGGTCTATATAAACCCAACAAAATACCTTGCAAAGATACATATTCACATATTGACACTCCATCTATTTTTACTCTTTGCAATCATACAAGTCTTTCTCTTTCTTCTATTTTCTCTAAGTCTTGTG
This sequence comes from Macadamia integrifolia, assembly GCF_013358625.1. NCBI lineage: Eukaryota > Viridiplantae > Streptophyta > Magnoliopsida > Proteales > Proteaceae > Macadamia > Macadamia integrifolia. The sequence continues at coordinate 42,018,292 of NC_056561.1, read as the reverse complement.
TAAGGTTAGAGGGGGCTGCTGTGCTATAGCTTTTTGCTCCTATAAGGGACTAGAAGAACTGTCCCATCTTCTAGTGGAAGGTTGTTTTATCTTGGAGGTAGAGATACAGAACAAATCTTGGTAGTAGATGGCATCAATTACCTTAAAGGCAGCACTACAAGTGTGACTCAACCTCAATTCTGATCGAAGCTTCTTCAGTTGCTGTGGTAGTGATTTAACATCTATTTGAATTTTATCTCCGTCTCATTTCAGTCAAGGATCAATACTACAACATTATAGTAGTTTCTACTGCAAGAACTTTGTATTGTAATTTATTTTATTTTTGTAAGAAATTATAATACAATTACCTAACAAGTTTAAGGTAATTGATAGTTGTAAGATTTCATGGCTGATCTTGGAGATGCAAGCCTCAACAGAGGTGATGACTCCAACAATAATGATGGTCCTTCAATCATTATCATAGGTGATGTTTCAAACAATAGTGTCGTAAATGGAACTACCAATGGAGGAGATCCCTCAAACATCAATGTTGAAGGTACAATCAACAACCAAGGAGGCAGGGTTCATGTTAGCCACAATGGTAAGGGGGTTCTTTATTTACCCACCATTGATTCAATTTCCACCAATGTTATCCCGTCAGTAACTGATCTTATCCCGGATTTGGGTAAGATGAAGATTGTCATTGAATTTGACAAAATTGAGCAGTTTGGAGGTCAAAACTTCAAACGGTGGAGGCAAATGATGTTGTTTGAATTAGCCCAAATTGGGATGGTATTTACCTTGACTGAACTTATGCTAGAAAAAAGCAATGATCCTACAAAGAAGGGCAAAAGGGTGGTTTGGATTCGAGTGGATTACCAATGCAAAAATTGGATCTTGAATGCATAATTCCTCAATGACCTATACCATGTGTATAGTTCATTGGAGTATACATATTTGATTTGGAATGCTTTGGTAAATAAGTACTCTCTTGAGGATGTTGGCTCAAAGAAGTACTTGGTGGCTAACTTTCTAAATTTTACTATGAAAAATAGTGCCACCATTTTAAACCAAATTGATCAATTTCAAATCTTGGTTGGAAAGCTAGCAAAGGAAAAAATGGTTCTACCAGAAGAATTTGTGACTGGTGCCTTAATTGAAAAGCTTCCATCTTCTTGGGATACTTTCAAGTTGTCAATGAAACACAAGAAGACGGAGTTGACTTTGGACCAGTTGGTTGTAAAGATCAAAATTGAGGAAAAGAATCGGAACAAAGACAAGGGTGAAAAAGACCTTGGGGAGAAACGCTTAAAAGTGAACTTGGTAGAAACCAACAAACATGACAAGAAAAGGAAGAACTGTCAATATAATGATGAGCCTTCTTTTAAGAAGAAGAAACTCACTTGTTATATGTGCAGTAAGCCAGGGCACTTCAAGAAAGATTACCGATTCAAGAAGAAAAAATCTGAAAATGTGAACCTAGTTGAAGACGTCTTTGTAGCTATGGTCATAGAAGTAAATTTGGTTGAAAAATCAAAGGATTGGGTATGGGATACTGGTGCTATAAGGCATATTTGTGGTGATCTAAATATGTTCTCTTCTTATTCCATGAGTATGGGAGACGAAAAGGTATTCATGAAAAATTTCCATAGTGCCCCTATTATGGGGAAAGGAAAGGTAATTGTTTGAGATTTAAAATGTAACCGCAAGCGTACGGATCAGTGTAGCTACGGGTCGAACACAGGGAGAGCAGCCACTTTATTTTTTTATTTCTTTTAATAATGCGAAAGTGAACTGATTAATGGTTGTGATCTAATTCTAATTACCGTCCTAAAAATAACGTCCTAACATAACGTCCTAACCATTCGTCATCTAAGAATTTAAAGACGCAAGCCACGCAATTAAAATTAAATAATTAAATAACTGAAAATAAACAACCCACGCAATTAAAAATAAATAAATAAAGGAAAAAAATGTTGAAATAAAAATAAAGTAAAAGAAAGGGGATAAAGCTAGAGAGAGACTCACAAGTAGGTTTCTCTACTTAGCCCGAGGGATGCATCATAATATGAGCTTCCCTACTTGACCAGAGAGTCACTCTTACAAGGGTTACTCTACTTGGCTTTAGGGAAAGGGAGACAATTAAAATAAAAGCAATAAATTGATGGTTCTATGGCCAGGAGGGGCAAAGCCAACACATACACTAGCCATGAACCTTGGGGGAGAGGGATAGCAATAATGTAACGACTGAAAATAAAAATCCTAAATTAAGAAAGAAAGGGTAGTCAGAAGAGGGAATGAGAGGGGGGAGAGAAGACTACTGAAGGAGCCTACTTACTTGAATCAATGCTTGAACTTGAAAAAAAATTGCTCCACGGCTCGTGATCTTGTCACCTAGATCTAAGCCTAGAACTATAACTTAAAAAATTACAACTCAATTGCATAAATCATAAACATAAAAAGAACTGAATAAAAATAAAAGAGTGCTTGCATTAATTGACATAAAAAAAACTATTACAAAAGTGATTAAAGCAAAAATAGAGAAGAACTAGAACTAAAGAGAGAGAGAAGAGAGAGAGAGAGCAACTAAAAAAAACTAGAAGAAGAATGAATTGTGTCTCCTCCTCTTACATGAGTTGTATTTATAGGGAATGGAGAGGTAGGGTAACAATTTTCTCTTTCCTAAAAGAGAGAAACCCACAATTGATTGTGAGATCTTTTGAGTCCAAAAGTGCTAAGATGGAGGAGAGAGAAGAGAGAAATAAATTTTGAGAAATTTCCTAAAATTTTTTGCTTATTTTCTTTCCTTTTTTTTTTCTAATTTATTTTTCTTCTTTTTTTCTCTCTCCTAGGGACGATTTTTTTTTCTTCCTTTGTGTGATTTGGACAATCTTTGGTGATGATGTGGAGGTTTGGTGATGATGTGGAGGAGAGAGAAGATTTGGACAATCTTTGGTTCTCCCTTTTTTTTCTTTCCTTTTTTTTTTCTTCTCTTCTTGCTTCCACGATTTTGCTTGCTTCTAACTTGATGTGGAAATCCCCTCCATGCCCTTAGTGCTTTAAGTGAGTGAAAAGCAGGAAATCTTCAACAAAATCCTCTAAAAAAAACAACCATGAGATTCGAACTTGAGACCTCTTGGTGAGCAAGGGAATTTTGTACACCATAGCTCACCAACTAAGCTAGGTAGCTGTTGTTACCAAAAACAAATCTTTAATCACTTAAGGATGTGGTCCATCGATCCTTGTTGGCATTTGGAGTATTCCTTGTACCTCTGGGACAATTGCAAACGGGCTGGTTCTGCATCTCGGTTCAGTTCTGATCCATTATTCTTTTTCTGACCCGAAAAAGAATAATCATTTGTACGGGTGACCAAACGAATGTGTACTTTTAATTGAACACGTCCATCTTGCTCAGAATTTCATCCTCTTCGCAACCATGGAAAGAAATAGGACCTCTTTACGTGTAAAATTGAAGATATAGTTCCCGATAGTCCTTAAGGCCTTGAAAATATAAAACCTGCAAAAAGAGAGTAAAACCCAAGGTAGCTCCATTCTAAATATGTAAAATGCATGTTTTACTACCCTAGATTTCACACATAAATGTGCTCATCAGAATTCCCCCACACTTAGACTTTGCTAGTCCTCGAGCAAAACAAAAAGAAAAGAATAAAGATAAAAAAAACCTAACTCACTTTCGTAGGAATCACGGTTGCACTTAGCATGTGCAACAAGTCTTTAAACCCCTAGGTCACCGCTAGTGGACGAGTTGTGTCTCGTGGGTGTTTGCAGTGAATATACACCCAAAATTCAGAATAAACAAATCCCAACTTTGGCTAAAGGTAAGGCTCATACCTATCCGGAGCAAAGATAATTTCTCTTACAAGGGACCCCACACTTGAACTTTTATTACCCTTTATCAATTCCAGGCACTAGCATATTTCTTAATTTGGAACTCACCTCGTCTCTTCCAAAACATCCTTATCTTAAGGTAAAACCACTTGTGAAGAAATAGGGAACCAATGACTAAGGCGTTGGAGTGTTTTTGACCAAACATGTTACCAAGCAATAATGACATTTGCACATTTTTTTTCTCTTTTTTTTTTCTTAATAAACTCTATTCTACTCCACTACTTTTGGCCTGAATGACATGGTGGAGCAAACACCAGACACCCAAGTTACTATGTAGCTTCGCTTTTTGCATATGTACACAAAGGCAGTGATGCTAGAGTTACTTCAGAAGTTTCCTCCCAAGGAATTTCGATCAAGACACCACGCTTCCTGAGGCGCAATGCCCTGTCTAGTTCCAAGGGAATCAACTCTTATTCTTCTTTATACCACATTTCTCATTTCATTTAAAATTGTGCATTTGTCAACCCATGCCAAATTAAAAAGAAGGTCTCAACTCCAAATCAAAAGTACAAGGAACCCACAGACTTACATATGGTCCATCACCATAAAACAGGGGTCTCTTATTTTTCAAAAGAAAGTCCCATCTCAAGACACATGCTTGTTTCTTTCTTCTCAACAGGGTTTTTATACGTTCAAAATGGGTACCTTAATCAAAAATTTTATTTTCATACATCAAGCAACCGAATGGTATGATCATTAGCCAAAAACCAAAGTAGGACTTCATCCTTAGCAACTCAAAAATAAAAAGAAAAACAAACAAAATAAAGTGAAAGAAAAAAAAACAAAAACTGGTTTCCCTCCCCCACACTTAAGTCATGCAATGTCCTCAATGCATGGAAAAAATTAAAAGCAAAGACAATGCAAGGGGGTCATACCTGATTAAAAATTAGTCATCAGTGTAAAGAGGTTCATGGAGATCCATGACCTCTTCACTACTAGTATTAGGAAACTCGAGGAACGGTTTCAAACGCTGACCATTAACCTTTGAAATTACCCCTGTTCCTGGATTCAAAATCTCCACAGCCCCATGGGGATATACGTTATGGACAATAAATGGGCCATCCCATCGGGATCTAAGCTTACCAGGAAAAAGATGCAATCGAGAGTTGTACAATAAGACCTTATCACCAATTGCAAAAGATTTACGCAGAATGTGTTTATCATGGAAAGCTTTGGTCTTTTCCTTGTAAATTCTAGAACTTTCATAGGCTTCATTCCTAAGTTCCTCCAACTCAGATAGTTGGAGCCTACGATGAATTCCTGCATCAGACAAATCATAGTTAAGCTTCTTAATGGCCCAAAAGGCCTTATGCTCCAACTCAACTGGTAAGTGACAAGCTTTTCCATACACCAAACGGTAGGGAGACTGGCCAAGGTCAGTCTTGAATGCAGTCCGATGGGCCCACAAGGCATCAATGAGCCTAAGGGACCAATCCTTACGGTTGGGATTAACAGTTTTCTCCAAGATTTGTTTGATCTGCCTATTAGACACCTCCACTTGGCCACTAGTTTGGGGGTGATAAGGGGTAGATAACTTATGAGTGATCCCATACTTTTTCATTAGGGTCTCAAAAGGCCGATTACAAAAATGAGTACCCCTATCACTAATTATTGCACGTGGTGCACCAAAGCGGGAAAAAATGTTCTCTTTGAGAAACTGGACCACCACTTTGTGGTCATTAGTTTTACAAGGTATGGCCTCTATCCATTTAGAAACATAATCAACGGCCAAAAGTATGTACAAATTCCCAAAGGAATTAGGGAATGGTCCCATAAAATCGATGCCCCATACATCAAAGATCTCAACTACCAAAATAGGGTTGAGGGGCATCATGTTCCTTTTATTGATACGGCCAAAAGACTGGCAGGCAGGGCAAGCCTTGCAAAAATCAAAAGCATCTCTAAAAAGAGTGGGCCAATAAAATCCGCATTGGAGAACCTTTGCGGCAGTCTTCTTAGGTCCAAAGTGTCCACCACATGCATGATCATGACAAAAAGAGAGAATGGAATGTTGCTCATTATCAGGAACACATCGTCGGATAATCTGATCTGGACATATCTTAAACAAATAAGGATCATCCCAGAAAAAGTGTTTAACTTGGGAATGATACCTATACTTATCTTGGGTGGACCAGTGATCCGGAGTCACACCTGAAACTAAGAAGTTGACAATGTCAGCAAACCTTGGTTCACTGGACATTGCAAATAATTGTTCATCTGGAAAGTTCTCGTTGACTGGAGAATCAACAGTCAAGGAATTGGGAAGCCGGGATAAATGGTCTGCAACTAGGTTTTCAACTCCTTTCTTATCCCTAATTTCTAAATCAAACTCTTGCAAAAGTAAAACCCACCTAATGAGACGGGCTTTGGCATCCTTCTTCTGAACTAGGTATCTGAGGGCAGAATGATCAGTATACACCACCACATGTGAGCCAACTAAGTAAGACCGAAACTTTTCTAATGCAAACACAACAGCTAAAAATTCTTTTTCAGTGGTTGTATAATTGAGTTGTGCATCATTTAAGGTCCTACTAGCATAGTAAATGACAGTGGGTAACTTATTAATCCTTTGACCTAAAACTGCTCCTATGGCAAAATCTGAAGCATCACACATCAGTTCAAAAGGTTCAGTGCAAATAGGTGGTTGAACAATGGGTGCATTGGTCAACTCCTTCTTAAGTTTTCTTGAAGGATTCTAGGCACTCTTTGGAAAACTCAAAAGTCTGATCTTTGACAAGTAATGAGGTGAGAGGTCGGGCTAACTGACTAAAGTTCTTAATAAACCTTCTGTAGAAGCCTGCATGCCCTAGAAAAGACCGAACATCCTTAACAGATTGAGGAGGTGGTAAATTATCAATTAAATCCACTTTGGCTCTATCTACCTTAATTCCCTCCTTGGATATTACATGGCCTAAAACAATACCAGATTTAACCATAAAATGACAATTTCTCCCAATTCAAAACCAAATTCTTAGATATGCACCTTTTCAAAACTAGGAAAAGATGATGAAGACATTCAGAATAGGAATTCCCATGAATTGAAAAGTCATCCATAAATACTTCTAAGAATTTTTCGACCATGTCAGAAAAAATGCTCATCATGCATCGTTGGAACGTAGCAGGGGCATTGCAAAGCCCAAAGGGCATACGCCTGTAAGAAAATGTTCCATATGGGCATGTCAAAGTGGTCTTATGTTGGTCCTCTAAAGCAATTGGGATTTGGTTATAGCCGGAATATCCATCAAGAAAGCAATAGTATTCATGTCCAGCTAACCTCTCTAACATCTGGTCCATGAATGGCAATGGGAAGTGGTCCTTCCAGGTTGCCGCATTTAATTTCCTGTAGTCAATGCACACACGCCATCCTGTTTGGACACGGGTAGGGATCAACTCATTATTGGCATTAGGAACTACAGTCACACTAGACTTCTTAGGCACTACGTGAACTGGGCTTACCCATTGGCTGTCAGAAATAGGATAAATTATTCCATGATCCAAGCACTTTAGGATCTCTTTCTTAATAGCTTCCATCATCACTGGGTTAGCTCTTCTTTGGGGTTCCGTGGATGGTTTGGAATCCTCCATAAAATGTATATGATGTTGCACAATGGAAGGGCTTATACCCTTGATATCAGCCATGGTCCAACCTAGGGCTTCCTTATTATCTTTTAACACTTTAAGTAACTCCTCTTCCTGGCTAGAAGTCAAATTTGAAGAAATTATTACAGGAAGAGTCTGGTCAGGCCCTAAGAAAGCATATCTCAAATTAGATGGCAACTCCTTAAGATCTAGCTTAGGGGGCTCAACTATGGAAGGTTTGGGAATGGAATTGGAAAGGGGTCCTAAGGGCTCCACAAGTGTGTGAAGACTCAAGACTTCAGAAAAGAAATTTTCACTCTTATCATCCAACTCATCCATATACTGTTGGAATTCTGAATCAAAATCAATATCAAAGTTGGTAACTAAATCATCAGAAAAATCCAAAAAATCCTCAAGCATATTGATCTCTTCTTCCATATGTGGTTGCTTGCCAATCCTAAACATGTTAAACTCAACAGTTTGGTTACCAAAAGATAATCTTAGGAAATCATTCCGGCAATTGATTAATGCATTACTGGTAGCCAAGAATGGTCTTCCTAGAATTATTGGGATCTCATCCTTGGTTGAGAAGGGCTTAGTATCTAACACAATGAAATCAATAGGGAAAATAAATTCCCCCACCTTTAGTAAGACATCCTCAACCATCCCTTTAGGAATCTTAACAGATCTATCTGCCAACTGAAGAGTAGTTCCAGTGGCTTTTAATTCTCCCAATCCTAGTTGCTTGTACACATGGTAAGGTAAAAGATTCACACTTGCGCCAAGGTCAAGTAAGGCATGCTCAATATAGGTGTTGCCTATGACACAAGATATGGTAGGGCTCCCTGGATCCTTATACTTGGCTGCTATAGGCTGAGTAATTATGGAACTAATGTTACCTGCCAAGAACGCCTTTTTGGGCACACTAGTGATACGTTTGTGAGTACACAAATCTTTCAGTACCTTTGCATAGGTGGGGATCTGGGATATGGCATCCAAAAGAGGGATGTTTATTTCTACCTTTTTGAAGACTTCTAAAATTTTGTCCATGGAAGCAGTCTTCTTTTTGTTTACCAAGCGATTAGGAAATGGGACAGGATGAACATAAGGACTGTTAGGGATTTGCCCCTGTTCAGAAGAATCATTTTTGGTTTCCTCAACCAAATCATCTTTAGTTTCAGAAAAATCTTTAGGTTCATCAGACGAACCTGGAGCAAGAGGCACATTTGTGTCCTCAACTGAAGAAGAGTTAACAGGAGTAATAGATGGGGAAGATTTAGGAACGCTCTGTAGGTACTCTCTACCACTCCTAAGGGCATAAACAACATTACATTGGTTAGAGGGCCCTTGTTGAGTCTGACCTTGTACTATATTCAGTGGTGCATTAGTTGGTCCTTGTAAACTAACAGGTTGATGATGCCTAGGGTTAGGCTCTGGTTGACTGGGTAAAGTTCCCTTCTTCCTCTCATGCATAATTGAGACAACTTGGGTAAGTTCTCTCGTAAGATTTTGATGGCTTGTCATGAGGAGGGCCATATTTTTTTCCAAGTCATTTATTCTACTTGCCTCTCCAGTGTTGGTAAACCCAGGGGGTTGCTGATAAGATGATAGAAGAGGGGCCCTAGGAAAACTCGCCTGAGGTCCTACATTTGACCTAGGAAAAGTATTTTGAGAAAAAGATTGTTGTGCAAAGGGAGGCCTTTGGGGTCCAGGTTGACCTTGATTATAGAAATTGGAAGGTCCTGCTTGGTTGCCCTGATTCCAAGAGAAATTTGGGTGATTTCTCCATCCTGGATTGTATGTGTTACTATATGGATTATTCTGGTATAAGGCATTAACACTATCATTAGAAGTGCCCCCAGAGGTGTTAGGGCATTCTTCTATGACTCTCTAGGAACAATAGCCTCAATCCTCTTGATTAGGCTATCCAAATGGGCTTCCTTGGCTACTATCCCATCCACAAAATATCCTTTTCCTCTTATGGTTCTTTCACTCTCTTGGGTTGATTCCCATTCACGGGTTTTGTCAGCTAAGTCAAGTAAGAATTCCCATGCCTTTTCTTCATCTGTAAAGGATGTGAATCCCTCAGGGCACATAGATTCTATCATTTGTTTAGTTGGGTAATCAATACCCTCATAAATTATTTGACATAAATGCCATAGGTCTAGGCCATGGTGAGGGCATTCTTAGAGTAGATCCTTGAATCTCTCTATAAGTTTGGAAAATGACTCACTAGACTTTTGCCTAAACTGAAGGATATCACTTCTAAGCTTATTGGTCTTGTGAGTTGGGAAAAACTTCTTAAGGAAGACAACTGTGAACTGTTCCCATGAGGTTATGGAATTTGTGGGTAATCCATACAACCACTTCTTAGCTTGGTCTTTCAATGCAAAAGTGATAAACCTAAGCTTAACAGCATCATCAGAAAGCTGTTGGATCTTAATTAGAACACATACCTCTTCAAATTCCCTTAGAAATAGGTATGCATCCTCAGAGGTCAACCCATGGAAGTGGGGCAACATAGTGATGTATTGAGATTTGAGTTCAAAATTATTGCCCTGGGCTTGTGGTAGAACTATACAGGAAGGTTGGGCTGTTCTAGCAGGGTAGAACCTATCTTTCAGAGATTTAGGTGAAGGGTTTTGCTGTTGGTCTCCCATATTGAAGGGTTTTAAAGAGAGCAAACGTATAGGGTCACTACTTGTTGGATCTCTTCTTTCTAACCGATTCTTAGTATTACGTACCCACTTAACACTCATGCAACAGAAAAACTTTCCACAACTAAAGTAAGACAAGCACAAAAGAATGGATAGCAAAACTTTTTTTTGATGATTTTTTTTATTTTTTTTTTTGCTTTTTGGGAGTTTACCGGCAGGGATCCGGGGTTGCTCAGGTCAATTCCTGAGGTACTGCTACAGGGCGAAACCTGTCTTTATCATACTGTGAGGCATGGTGACCTCCACTGATACAACTATTATTGCAAGTTGTTCTTCTCAGGAATTCAATAAAAGAAAAGGAAAAATATAAAGCAAAGCAAATAAAGCACTCCGATTTACCAAAAGAAAGTGAAAAATAACATGGAACTGTCTCCCCGGCAACGGCGCCAAAAACTTGTTGAGATTTAAAATGTAACCGCAAGCGTACGGATCAGTGTAGCTACGGGTCGAACACAGGGAGAGCAGTCACTTTATTTTTTATTTCTTTTAATAATGCGAAAGTGAACTGATTAAAGGTTGTGATCTAATTCTAATTACCGTCCTAAAAATAACGTCCTAACCATTCGTCATCTAAGAATTTAAAGACGCAAGCCACGCAATTAAAATTAAATAAATAAATAACTAAAAATAAACAACCCACGCAATTAAAAAAAAATAAAATAATAAATAAAGGAAAAAAATGCTGAAATAAAAATAAAGTAAAAGAAAGGGGATAAAGCTAGAGAGAGACTCACAAGCAGGTTTCTCTACTTAGCCCGAGGGATGCATCATAATATGAGCTTCCCTACTTGACCAGAGAGTTACTCTTACAAGGGTTTCTCTACTTGGCTTTAGGGAAAGGGAGACAATTAAAATAAAAGCAATAAATTGATGGTTCTATGGCTAGGAGGGGCAAAGCCAACACATACACTAGCCATGAACCTTGGGGGAGAGGGATAGCAATAATGTAATGACTGAATAAAAATCCTAAATTAAGAAAGAAATGGTAGTCAGAAGAGGGAATGAGAGGGGGGAGAGAAGACTACTAAAGGAGCCTACTTACTTGAATCAATGCTTGAACTTGAAAAAAAATTGCTCCACGGCTCATGATCTTGTCACCTAGATCTAAGCCTAGAACTATAACTTAAAAAATTACAACTCAATTGCATAAATCATAAACATAAAAAGAACTGAATAAAAATAAAAGAGTACTTGCATTAATTGAAAAAAAAAAAACTATTACAAAAGTGATTAAAGAAAAATAGAGAAGAACTAAAACCAAAGAGTGAGAGAGGGAGAGAGAGAGCAACTAAAAAAAAAACTAGAAGAAGAATGAATTGTCTCCCCTCCTCTTACATGAGTTGTATTTATAGGGAATGGAGAGGTAGGGTAACAATTTTCTCTTTCCTAAAAGAGAGAAACCCACAATTGATTGTGAGATCTTTTGAGTCCAAAAGTGCTAAGATGGAGGAGAGAGAAGAGAGAAATAAATTTTGAGAAATTTCCTAAAATTTTTTTGCTTATTTTCTTTCCTTTTTCTTCTAATTTATTTTTCTTCTTTTTTTTTCTCTCTCCTAGGGACGACTTTTTTTTTCTTCCTTTGTGTGATTTGGACAATCTTTGGTGATGATGTGGAGGAGAGAGAAGATTTGGACAATTTTTGGTTCTCCCATTTTTTTCTCTTTCCTTTTTTTTTCTTCTCTTCTTGCTTCCACGATTTTGCTTCTCTTTTTTTTTCTTTTTATCCTCTCCATCCCTTCCACGATTTTTGAGTGAAAAGCAGGAAATCTTCAACAAAATCTTCTAAAAAAAACAACCATAAGATTCGAACTTGAGACCTCTTGGTGAGCAAGAGAATTTTGTACACCATAGCTCACCAACTAAGCTAGGTAGTTGTTGTTACCAAAAACAAATCTTTAATCACTTAAAGATGTGGTCCATCGATCCTTGTTGGCATTTGGAGTATTCCTTGTACCTCTGGGACAATTGCAAACGGGCTGGTTCTGCATCTCGGTTCAGTTCTGATCCATTATTCTTTTTCTGACCCGAAAAAGAATAATCATTTGTACGGGTGACCAAACGAATGTGTACTTTTAATCGAACACGTCCATCTTGCTCAAAATTTCGTCCGCTTCGCAACCATGAAAAGAAATAGGACCACTTTACGTGTAAAATTGAAGATATAGCTCCCGATAGTCCTTAAGGCATTGAAAATATAAAACCTGCAAAAAGAGAGTAAAACCCAAGGTAGCTCCATTCTAAATATGTAAAATGCATATTTTACTACCCTAGATTTCACACATAAATGTGCTCATCAGACACCATGACTATAATGTATCTACTTTGAATTAATATATTTTCTGCTTATATATATATAAAAAAAAAAAAAAAAAAA
>NC_056561.1:41918883-42005634 GCF_013358625.1 Macadamia integrifolia | reverse complement strand
GGGGGAGGGGGAGGGGGAGGGGGCGTCAGGAGAGAACTAATGTCACAAAAATTATTATTGTAGCAGTAGTGAATAAAGACGTCGAGTGAGTTCCACCGTCTATGGCAGAAAAAAAAATGTGTTGGGATTGTATTTGGGCTCTTAAAATCAGGCCAAGACGTTTGGCCGTTTGGGAATTCCTTGTGCCTCCTTTGTTTGGATCCGGGTTATATATCAGTAGAAAGTAATAATTTTTTCTTTTGTTTATTCCTTTAGATAGGACAATATAAAGTGAAATGAAAGTAATGATATATATGGAAATAGAACTATGTCCGCTTGTGTCCGGAGTCCAGACACATGAGGTGGGTTGTGAAAAGAGAAGATGGCCTTACCCCGGGAGCCTATGCATCATGGATGCTGCTGGAGTTTTAGTTCATCGGATATAGACACGGGAGGGAGGGCCTTTCAGAAAGATTTCCTAGAGAACTCTCTCTCGTAAAGGCTCTTCTTGCCTTCTGAGATGTAGCCTTCGAGCTAAGGGCTTCAGCTTCTTTTTTTCTTCCAATAAATTCTCCTTCTCAAATATTGTATATAGATATCAAGTGGGATCGGTAGCAACCTAGGACAATGGGTTTCCCAGCTGGACCCCCCTGGTTACGTTTCATCGTCTTTTAATTGCTCATGGCAGCAATTTGACGATATGGCGCCATGATGGTGATATTACGATTTAGTCATATGTTGATTTTGTGATATGATGCTACGGCGGCAGTTTGAGCTTATGTGGCAACGATTTGGTGACATTAGTCATGGACAACTCGTGACCTTCAAGCCTATATAGCACCGCTTCATTTCGATGTTCACAATGCATTATCATTAATATTATTTGATCAGACTTAACGTAGTATTCCTTATGGTTTGTTTGGCCCACAGGTACATGAACAATCTCTTTCATATTAAGATATCCAATCCAAACATATATATATATATTTCCCTTTTTCAATTAAAACAAAAAAACTTGGGTGCTTGAGCAATAATTTACCTTTATCTTTAAGGGGAAAAACGTTGCTCGCCTATGCCCTCTAAGCGCAAACACAAATGTGTAAGAAAAGACCACATTATGCTCTCTCCACATGGATTTGGCTCGTCTCCAACGATTGACGCTCCAACGAGCATCCAACAATCTGTTGATGCTTAACAAGTGTGGTAGGACTTTTATGTGGTCCATTGGGCTTAAGCAATTATAGACCCACTCTGATTAGGAAACTCCTAGTTCAATCCATTGTGGGAATGAATTAAAGTTTTAGTGATTCTATTATAAATAGAATCTAAAGGTCCCTGCAGCTGTCACTTTAACACCTTCATGGTTTTGGAAGTACGGACTCCCCCCAGGAATAGTGCATGTGAGAGTATTTCAAGGGTGAAAGGCTACAGAAGATCTTAGCAACTGGGATTCCATTGTATAGTTCTTTGTTACAATCTTTATGGGACTAATCTTCAAGTACATGGGAGAGAGTTACGTGATCAATACTTATGGGACTTCTAAACTTACACACAGGTATTCTTCTATTCTAATTGATTATCATGTATGGGGTAAATCTATATGTTTGTGTGTTAATGATTTAGGGACTACACCCATGGTTAATCTTTTATGATTGATTTATGATTCTTGTATTCTAACATCAATGGGGTTATTCATATGATTCTATAGTAAAGAATCCCCAACAATGTGGACTCCAACGAATCCACCGGCTGGATCCCTGTGTGAGCCAGTTTACCTCTTCCTCGATGAACATGTGCAAATGAAACGAACAACCATGATAGGAATGAAACGCCTGAGCCAGTCGGATTGCAACCTCAATACAAATGATTTGACTTTAAGTTCCATTGTTGTTGTTCAAATTTTCTACTACATTTCGTTCAAGAAACCCTAATTCTATTCCTATACTTAGTTGATCTTATACTCTCTATTGAGTCACTCTTGGAGCTTCAACATGTGCTAGAATTCTAGGGCTTGAATATTTTAGTTCTTCCTGGAGTGAGTTCTCAATTCCATTTCTTGAAGTGTGTCTTCGGTATCCCATGCTTCTCAGGAATGATGATGGAAAGCCAGAAGAGGGTTTCGATAACATGAAGCTTTGAGGAACTCAATTACTTGGTACTGCCTTTTTGCAGTGTTATATTCTTGAATTAAAATTAATGACCTTTGATGATCACAAGGCAGAGCCATATCTATAGCATTCGATTGCAAAACCCAAATTGGATTGTCACAGAGCAGCATAAGCTCAGAAGCATGTTCAATAGCAAGGAGAAGATCTGGTTTGTCTCATAGTCTTGGGTTCATGTTTCAACAGCAAGGAGAGGATATGGGTTGTTGAAGACAGCCGTTGGATTCGTCGGAGTCCACATGTCAAGCATTGGCCAATCATTGGATGCTCATTGGAGTGTCAGTCGTCGAAGACAAGCCGGATCCTCCCCACAGTACAATGAAGATGTCTTTGCATGGTCTTCCAGTGGTCTGATCACATTGCTCCCCTGTCCACCGTGCACTAAAGATGCCTCTGCATAGTATCCCATTAGCCTGCAAAATGACCACGCTGCCCAACCCATGTGCTTTCTGAAGATGCCCTTACTCTCATTGGCTCACACGTTTGGGTTACATTTCCCAAGCCAGGGTGCCAGACCAGCAGAGTTCTTGCACCTCCCATAGTTTTATTACTCTTTCGTTGTCTTTAAAATTTCAACCTCTAATTGTATCCATCAGGAATAATTTTAAGAATTATTAACTACATAAGAGGGAAATGTTTTTCAGAGTTGATTGCGGTCGTTCTCTTATGAATATTTTCCTCATGTGGAGTAACGATTTCTGCTTATCTAAATCACCGTGAGAAGAGTAATGACCAATTATCACACACTCCTCAGCATCTCCTCACCACCACCGTGAAATCTTACTGATGCGGAAAAATTTGACCGAACTATCTCTCCTATAGTTCCTGGTGCTATGGCCGACCTGCACAGAAGAGATGACAAGGAGAGCCGGGCTGACCCAACGGGGGACTCTCCGATGCCTAAGTTAGACCTTTCCACAACAGATGCTCAAGAGAGCTTTACAGTATGAGAAGTGAGTAATCGATCCCTCTGTGATGGAGGCTTACCTAGGTATTTATAGATTGCTCGTGGAGGGCAAGTGGGAGACGATTGTCAAGAGTCCTGCTTAGGCGTGGAGTCCTCAAGGAGAGTGGCTCTGTGATTCTGGGAATATTTCTGGAATATTCCCCTCTTAACCAGGAGAGATCAACCGTGTGACGTCATGATGACGTGTAGTGGATAGAGTCCTGACCTCCGGAATAGGCTACGTTCCTTGAGTGTAGGGGTGGACGAAAACACGTTTCTAGAATCCTTGTTGTTGACGTCGGGCCGAGGTGGCAGCTCGGCCTTATGGAGGCCGAGGTGGCAGCTCGGCCTTATGGAGGCCGAGGTGAAGCGCGGCCTGATGGAGGCCGAGGTGGAGCACGGCCTGATTGAGGCCGAGGTGCAACGCGGCCTGATGGAGGCCGAGGTGGAGCACGGCCTGATTGAGGCCGAGGTGCAACGCGGCCTGATGGAGGCCGAGGTGGAGCGCGGACTGATTGAGGCCGAGGTTGAGCACGGCCTGATGGAGGCCGAGGTGGAGCGCGGGCTGATGGAGGCCGAGGTGGAGCACGGCCTGATTGAGGTCGAGGTGCAGCGCGGCCTGATGGAGGCCGAGGTGGTAGCACTGCCTGATTGATGCAGAGGCAGTAACACGGCCTGACGGAGGCCGAGATGGAGCACGGCTTGATGGAGGCCGAGGTAGGGTACATGCTTTAGCCGTGCTGAGGGAAGTGACATATTTTGCCTCATCACTTACTAAACAGTGTGCACCAAACCATTATACAAGAAATGGATAAGGTACGTAGAGGGGTTGGTGCATATGGAAGAGGGAGAGAAAGGGGATGGGACGACGATGGTGATAGACATAGTAGGAAGAACCACCGCCACTCATAAAGAAAGATAATCATCAATTGTCGACGCATGGGGTCCTCAATCTCTGTTAGCCTTCCTACTTCCTAGAAGATCATAAAAGATAAATATGGCAGCGGGGGTGGTGTCAACATTCTGTGGAACGCTGTTGCCCGACAGTTCTTCCGGGAAACTTCAGCGGTCGTGGTGGTTGTGTTGGGCTCGGAATAATAATAATAATGTAGCAGTGAGTGTGGGCAGAAGCATGAGTAGAGAGGGGAGGGTTGGGTTGAGGATGAGGGTGAGGGTGAGGTGTAGTGGTGGTGGAATAGGGGACTTCATAGGAGGGGACCTAGTGAAGTTGGACCTGGGGCGTTGGTTGGCAGATGTGGAGGAGCACAAGGCGTTGGCCATTTACACACCACACGAGGGAGGCTACGAGGGACGCTACCTCACCAGGCTGAGGTACCAAGGCTACTATTTCCTGGAACTCTCCGCCCGTGGCCTCGGCGATCCCGAGACCACCCTTACTAAGATTCACCCTGTCTGCCCTGTGAGAAAATCCTTTCCCTTGTCAGTTTCTGTCTTCTATTTCCATTCACTCTTCTTATTCTCTGTCTTGGTGAAATATTGAATGAACATGGATGGATGGAGCAGGCTCACTTGGGAAAGCAACCAATTGCGAGGTGGTATTTCCCACCGGAGGTCGATTACAGGCTCTCTTTGCTGCCCCCAAATGCCAAAGGCCTCGTTCTTTGGCTCATTGAAGCCAAGGTACACTAATAAATCATCTCTCTCTACGTCTGTGCATCATAGCATGTGAAGCAGCTAGATTCGACTATTCCAATTGTTGTTCTGAAAAGCTTTTCTATTGTCTACACAGGTTTTGTCCAAATCAGAATTGCAGTACCTTGCCTTGCTTCCTACTCTCCGACCCAAGGTCAGGGTCATCGCAGAATGCGGAAACTGGTACTTTTTTCCCCTTTACAAACAAAACTGAACTAGAAAACCCACCCCACTTCCCCACCCCGCACCACGCACCCCGCCACCCCGCACCCCCCCCCCCCCCAAAAAAAAAACCCCCCACCAACCCATAAAAAAAAACAAAAAAAAACCCAAAAGAATCAGTTAATTGCGTATCTAGAATTAGAAAACGTACCAACCGACTGCTGGAGTACTATGCCGACCTTGAAATTCGAATGGAGTCCAAAACACCAGGGGCATAGTGCCACCAGAGTACCCTCAGTCGCTGAACAAACCACACCCTAAATATTATGAGTAGGCAAGCAAGCAGTCACCTGCTTTCAGATCTAGACAAGTGGAAGGAAACATGGTTTATTTGCAATATCGGCCTTTAATAACTCATAATAATTAGATGGGTTACTTGTTTAGGTCGAATTGCTTCATCATAAATCGCATTTGTCCCCACCAGTCCAGTGCTCAAACATACCAAACCTTCAGACAAGCAGATCCTGCATACACTTACTATATTTTGAATGTCACGATGAGCATGATCACTCTGAAGTATCCAAATGCGGAATTCTCCAACCTCCCAACCGTTCCCCGAGGGCCCAACAACCAACCTTTCTTATAATACCTTCCCTAACATATTATCCGCACAAAATTTTCCAACCTTTTATTTATTTTGCATCCCCGTCTTTGTACAGGAGAAAATTCATGTGGAAGCCACTCAAGGAAATAGCAGGATTGACAGCACATGAAGCTACGACTCAAGCATAAATGTATAAGATAAAACTGTTGGAGATTATTGATGTTGTCCAAACCTCACCTCTTTCCTCAATGTAAAATTACATTGAAATATTTGAACAATGTAAAAAAAAATATATACATATATATCATGTTTTTTTTCCTACTCTCAGTAGTGTATTAGCAACAATCCAGCCGATACATCTAAAATCTGAATGTTTATATAAAAATAGCCTCTACACACATTGATACCACCATCAATTTTGCATTTACTTTATTTTTAAGTAGAAAAACACTTTATTTTACCGTTTCATATGCAAGATAACAGGGGGAAAAAAAATCAATAATAGAATAAATTCTTACATCAGTTACAATTCATACAAAGCAAGTAAATCACAGTAAACACAAGATGGCTAATCAACACAAAAATAACGAGCCAAAATAAAAAACACCCACAGTATGGGTTTTTGTATCATTACAATCTATGAGGTGTGAAATAGCTTCACCCCTAGCCTCCACAGAGATCCATTTGTAGCTGCATTGAAACACATCCACACAGGTAAGGGAGAGGATAAACACCTGAGATCTTAGAATATCAGATTTTATCATATACAGCCAATTTAATTTATCCTCTAAGATTCACAAACCAATCTACAGCGCATGTAGACAATTTAGAAGAACCAAAGTTATCCATTAAGTTTTAAGCTTCAAAGAATGGTTAGTCCGACCATATTTCAATGTAAAGTGCCTATGGAAAGGTCAAATTACATTTGTGATATTCGAAAACTGTAGATTTAAAAAACTCAACTCAACTCAACCAACCCTAATCCAACTACAAGAGGTTGGCTACACAAATCCTGTATCACCATTCCACCTATTTACAACAATAGCAGCTGAAGAACAAATTTTCAGGATCCAAAAAAATCGTTCACCAAAATTTATTGGAATACTGGCAACCAAAGTGGAGCTTGGAGACAATAAAACAACCAACAAAAAAAAAAAGTCTCCACTGGATATAAATGTTATTGCAGTTAATAATCATATATTATTTTCCCCACTATGGATGAAGAAAGATTCATGTACAAGGTTGTAAAACTTGAAAGGAGATGTGGAAATAAATAATCAAACTATTCCATTAAGTTACATTCATATACTATGTAACAATACATCATGCTTTGCTACAGGTCCCACTTTTTCCAAAAACTGAAAGCCTAAAACATCAGAGAATAGCCACTGTTTCGTTCCACGCAGTTACAGTGGTGATAGCAACTAGACAGCACAATAATGGCACCCAAGAACCAACACCCCCACAACCCCCCCCCCCCCAAAAAAAAAAATAGATTGCACAAGTTAACAAACAGTATGAACTTGTCTTCCATTAGATGTTTAAAATTTCATGTTGCATCAATAGGTAGTGTGTAAACACTGATTAAGAATTACAGGGTTTCTTCCTCCTGGTATGTAATAAGGCTAATGCATAGTGCAACAGTTTTTGCCCGGACAAGCACCAGGACCTGCAAACACCATAGATTAGAGTTTTCAAAATCATGACCACATTCATCAAGAAATGGTAACTGGTTAAAGTCGTTAAATTAAGTTTAATAGACTTTCTTTTTTTATACTATGGCTTTCAACTAGAGTTTCCCAGAGAATGCAGCATACCAGCTTGCTGCAACTTCCATCTTATTACATGTTTGGCTATGTTTTCACTTCGTAGATTCTCACAATCTAAAACCACGCTCCTTTAGTTGGAGAATAAAACATCCCAAATAAATTCTCACAATCTAAAATCATGCTTCGTAGATTCTCACAACACCTGGACAGTTTCTTCTTCTTTAATCTCTTTGCCAATCGCTCAGCTTACTAACTTAACTACAACATCACACCAACAAAACCAACCATTTGATTCTCAGAAAATCGACAGAAATGTCCTTTGTGATCATTGTGCACTAGTTTTGAATGCATGAAATGTTTGATTGGCAATTGTGACCTTATCTGGAGTATCAAGATTCCAACAATGTGGTGATCTTTTAATAAAGAAGTATCAAATGCTCACTTTGGGTCATAGATCAATAAATCCTTCAGTTCCCACAACTGCATGATGAAAAGATACAAAAGGTCCATACTTTACTTTCCAACTAATCTAATTGTAGAAAAGCAATGGCCATAAGCTTAATTTTAAAGAGCTCAAGAAATGCCTACTATCATTATTTTAAAAAGTTTGGATCTATAGCTGAAATAGGTTGTTTTGTCAGCCCCTGAGCAACATAACTCACTGCCATTTTCACGCAAAGCAAAGGATCAGAAAACATAATTAATTCTGTAAACACCTTAAACTGCTATAAAAGGTCCCATGTATCAAGATAAGGAATATAATATGATTCCACCAAAATCAAGTTAAATAATGATCATTCATCAGAGTACTTCTACATTCTAGAAGTCAAATAATTTTTTTATAATATTTATTTCCGTAATAAAGTACAAAAGAGTTGAACTACTTCATCTCATTGATGAGACTCGCAGCAAACATTAACAACCAATTTGTTTAAAAAATCAAACTCAGAATTTTGGTCCCCACTCCCAAATCTCCAGTTGTCCAGGCCAGAAGATAGATTGACTCGAAGCTATAAGCCATCTGGAATGCAACGATAGGATATAACATAAGACCATATATCAAGTACCACCAGCGGTTGTGCAATATATCAAAATTCTGTTCACCAACACCCAAAAACACCATCGTCCTATTACTATAATTCCATTTTACTGCAGAGGTGAGAGCAACGATAGGTATAAGGCAAACTTTAGTTTGATGAAAAATATTTTGATATGAAACCATAAAAAAACAATCAGTTACAACGAAGGTTCAAAAACTCAAAGTAGGGTATGGGATCAGTCTTCATCAATTCCAATTCGAATTGCAAAGAATCGGTTGGACTTAAATGGACTCACCAATCACCCCAATTCAGCATTCGTAGAATTTGTGGTCCATTGAAAACCGCCCTGGTCAACTCCAAGTCAAATTGGCTAATTCTAAATATCACCCAAATGTGAACCAATGAATATAGAAAAGAAATTCATATCATGATATAGAATATCTAAAAAACAGCATTGTGAGGGCTTCTATTTTTTTTCTAGGCGGTTGTCGCCTTAGTGCAAGGCGCTTGTTTGATTTGAAGCCAGGACTCGTAATAGTATCGAAGCAGGTTTGGCACTTGTATGTGCCAAATAATGATTAAGTAAATGATTTTATAATTGTTATTTCATTTACTTGAGAAATTATTTATAAATAAGCAAACACCCCCCCAAAATGAATCTAATAAAAACAATTCAAATTCAAATTCCAAAAGAATAAAATGTCAATGCCACCTTAAAAAATAAAATATACAGATTTTTGTTGTATGGATGGTTTTTAACATTCAAATACTAGGGTTTTTCTCAAATAAAAAAATTCCATAAATCTAATTGTAATAGATAATCACTAGAAACCAAAGGAGCGGTAAAATAATCTTTTGTTTTGATGTCTGAAAAATTATTTCATTTCAAGGAGATTTTTTAAACATTCACACACACCAAATAAGGTTTGACAGGAACATAATTCCTTCAATTTAAATCAAATTTAAGCAATTTTGGATTTGTTGGAAAGTTGGTTTTGTGCTTTACCTAATACCAAAAGTCTCAAGTAAAAAATAAATAAAAAAAAACATTTGACAAGCCAAACTTATTAGAAAACAAGAACATTTCTCCGAATATTTATTTTTTATGACTTGATGTGACTTAATGTTGATTGTTTATGACTTGATGTTGATTCTTGATGATAAAAGGTAATATGCAGCAAACTAAATAATGTTAGAAAATGGAGAAAATAAAAAATAACACTTGGGCTCCTCAGTTGCCTAGGTAGGCACATTTCCACCTAAGCGGCTAAGCGCTTAGCAACTTATCAAGGCGGCTTCGCCTAGACTGGTGCCTTGATTGCCTAGGCATAAACTTCTTGGTGTCACCTTGATATCTTACCATCCTACGTTGCCTTGGACGGTCTTACACCTTGATAACCTTTGCACTTAGGCATCCCACCCCCCCCCCATTGGGTTGCCTTGCCGCCTTCACAACTATGCTACCAAGACTCCAAATCAACAGTTGTACCGTTGATTCGGTTCAAGGAGGCCACTGTTCACATGAACAGCCATCCCAGCCTTCACTTTTGATGGAAGATTCAGCCATATCCATTGGCTGACTAGGGATTGGTTGTGAATTGCTATTTTTGGATCATACGTTCTAATTTCAGAATCTCGTTAGTATCTGTTGATCTAGCCATCAGATTTCTGTGTAATTTTGAGGACTTATTCCAATCCCAAGTACCCTAGCCTCGATCAGGAGGTTTGTACCCTCAGAGTTGGTTAGTTACTCATTCTGCATCAGTCACTAATTCTGAGATATATTCACTTTCTGTTCTTCTGACTGTGAAGGATGTTATACTGATTCTTTACTGTAACAGAAAACCTCCTTGGAAATATATTTAGGCCATCAGTGTGGTATATGTCAAGGCCCCCATCAGCAGCTTTCTATTTTGATGATTTTCTATTAACTTACTGCTGGAACTAAGCGTTCAGACCTACTGTATGGCAGATTTTGGCATAGCCTACTGCAGACTAGGACACCAGTGACATAGCTTTACATTAATAGTTGAGGTTAATGTCCAGATACAGGGGGAAAAAGGGACTAAAGCAAATTCCCACAAGGAAAAAAATATTTCAACATTTACAATTGGGTTATGTTGCTATTGGGATTTTACCAGTTCATTATAGAATCTCCAGAACACCACAGGAATTATTTGCTCTGTTTTGACATGGCTGTTCTCTGGACGGTGGAGACACCTTCTACGAATTTAGTCCGAAAGAGGACATTGGCATTATTGAACATACCTTCTTTTAGAGAAACCACAATGAACTGCAAAACAAGAACAGAAGAAGGTGAGCAAACACCCCATCAACTGTGCCACCATTGATAGAACTGGCATAAATCATTATGCAGCAAATTTTATGAAATATTGCTCCATTAGACATGCATGACTAAAGGGGATAGCTAAAGTCTATTCCAAAATTTTGGGTTTAACAGACTATTGTAAGATAATGAAGGATTTGAGATTCTTGGGCTCAATTACAAGAAATCCCGATACATTCCATTACCATAAAACATAGGGAAAAGGATCTCTGCACAACCTATGTCCCTTCTATTCACATATGATTGTTTTTGCAAGGCCAATCTAATTGTTGGATAGGTAGTAGGTCCGGCTTTTCACCCCAAAAATTTTGGAATTAGCCTTTTTTCAAATATTTATTTCTCAACTTGTTCATGCAATTTGGCTGAAACTCAGTATATGAAAGGACGCTTAAGTGCAAATAGGTCCACAAATTTCACTTAAAGAGACCAAAATTGTATTTCCCATGATTATTTTGAATTAAAACAATCACTTAATAACAATTCAGAAATAACATTCAAAATATGCACTTACTTTAAATAGCAAATTAAAAATTAAGAAATTGCGGACTTCATAATTGCTAAAAACAGGAAAAATGTGTCTGTTCAGATTAGTTAATTTAACATTAAGCTCATAAATAACCCTAAAGAAGCAACATTCACCAAAACAATATGAGACAAGACCAAAATTAATGCATCCGCTGCTGACCTTGTTCCACATCTCAATAATCATTTTCATAAGTTAAACATTCACCTATATTCATTTCCTCTTACCATATTCATTTCCTTTTTGCTGATAAAAATGTTTCGGTGGATGGGACAAAGGCAGAGATTAATGCCAAGTTGGAGTTATGGAGATCAACTTTAGAATTAAAAGATTTTAAGATAAATCGAACGACTACGGAGTATATGGTGGTGTAACCTTATTTACACTAGGACAATGAAGTGAAAATTGATGAGAGGGAGATTCCACGCAATGATTATTTTATTATATAGGCTCATTCGTAAATAAAGAAGATAATATAGAGGATGATGTTTCACAGAGAATTAAAATAGGATGGATGAAGTGAAGAGTTGAGTCCTAAGTGTTGATGTATTCCTTTAAAACTTGAAGGGAGAAGTAATAAGACAGTCATATGACCGAATACAATGTATGGTGTAGAATGTTGGGCAATTAAGAAGCCACATATAGATCAACTCAATGTAGTGCAGATGAGGATGTAGAGATGGATGACTGGCAAAACTAAGAACCACAAAGTAAGGAATTATCATGTTAGAACTTATTTGGGAGTAGCTCCAATACATTTTAATCTACGAGAAAGTCATGTTAATGTGACAAGGTCATGTTCAACGAAGGCCTTTCGATGCTCTAGTGTGGAGGAGTGATTTGACTAAGGAACTGAAAAAGCAAGAGGCTGATCTAAAATAACCATGGGAGAAGTGGTGAGTAAAGGCATGCATATGTTAGACCTAATATTAAGTATGAACTTGAATAGAGTTGATTCGAGTCCAAGAATCCATGTAGTTGATCCCATTCAGTTGGGAAAAGGTTAAGTTGTTGTAGTTGTTCGTGTAAACATTTTTACAATTCAATATAGACAATTTATTGCATTTTTCGCTGTTACTTATAAATCATGCATGTAGTTTCTCATGAACATAAACCAAGTGAGTTCCATTTTCCTTGCATACACAAATGAATGATAGAAACATAACCATTTTCTCCCTCCGAAAACATTAAGAAACTATTTCAACTTCTACATTGATATCAATTTAATATAATAATTCTGATTAATTTAGGACATTCTGAACCCAGCATATCAAACAACTTATACCACATTCAAGCCATCTGAGAAGTAGGAACATGTCTAATTTCCAGTTCATAGACACAAACCTGCTCCATTGACTAATACAACGATCCTAAACCGGGGATTAAAAACACAATATCGAGGACCAAATCAGTCCCTTCCAATTCTGATCCAATCCGAATCGGTCAGAGTTGTTCCCAAAAACCCTAGAATTGGCCCTCAGACCTAAAAACTGTGATTCTAGGGTTTCCATCCTAGAATCATCCAGGTTGAAATGGCCAGAATCAGGATCAATCATGATCGATTCCATTCTGAATCGTCCAATTCGACCAATTCGGTTTTTAAAATAGTGTCCCAAACCCAAGATAGTCAACTAAGATTATTAGCTCAACCAGATGCAAGAAAAAGTATCGTCACTTTAGTTTTCCCATTGTCCAATAATTTATATATATGCTCCATTTGTTTTGACATGAAATGCCTAAATGTTAAACAAAGGATTATATTCTTTACGTCCCATAACTTATTTTACACTTTTGCGACATAACTGGCTCCCACTTGAGAACTATGCATTCCTTACATTTACATCCAATAAAATAATCTTTTTTTTTCTTTTTCTTTTTTTTTTCTTTTTTTGAAACTTTACTCCCATTTTATGACAATGCAAACAAAGTCCTAAATAATTCAATATAGGTTGAGCATACTGGTTTGCTTTTTTTATGCTTGTTTTCCTAAAAGGCTTGCCACATGAGAAAAATTAGAAGGAAAATTAAGACATGCAGACTCGATAAACCAAACAATACCCAATAAAATAAATATCCCAAACCTGAGAATGTGGGAAGTGGGCCTTGATCATCCTTCCAATGTTCTGTGTGTGACTCAAATCAAGAGCTGCATCAACCTAGGAACAATTAAGAGGAACACATTAGTACAAATGCTGGCATTTTACACATCCACTATATAGATAACAATATAAATAAGAAATACAATAGACAAGAACTCGACTCAACCTAACTTATCCAAACTAAATCCCAACTAAATGAGGTTGGCTACTTGATTCCTTTCCTCCAGCCAACTTTATATGAAAGTTAGTTGTTAACACAAAGACATCCATATCATTCTAGCTACCACCCTCTTGTCATTTTCGGCGTCAAAATTGTGCTTTTACTTCCACTAATATGCGCCATACATCTCCAAACCAGTGCATCCAATGGCGGCCATTGTACATTCTAAGATTATAACTCAATGTATCAGAATCATGCCTAAATTAACCCAAATGCATTCATTCTTCTTTATCCTCTCTATCCTCAATTTTCATCATATCATTATCCATCATAGTATGAGTGTATGACTAAAGTTACATATCATATAATCCGTCTTCGATCTACTAATCTTAAAGCCTCTTCTTTCCAAGTATGATCTTCATAACTCTAACTTAGCATTAATCCTTGCTTTTCTCTCATCCTCCAAACGATATCATCGTGAAAAGCATACACCACGGGACCTCATCTTGAAATATCTTGGTTAATCATCCATGATAAGCGCAAACAAATAAAGGCTTAAGGCTGATCCCTGATGTAACCCAATCTGTGACATTTTACATACTTGATATATGAGGTCAGGCCCCTATTTCCATATAAGAACCCAATTTTGTATCCACATATGGATACTCTTAATCCCCCATGTTGAGGAGGCAGAAAGGTTGAAGCTTGATCCAGAACTAGAACATGGATGCAATCGGGAGAGGGTGAGATGTAGATGTCGAGTCCCATATGCTCATTTCTCAAGGTCAATATGTGCATATATTGGTTCTACTTAATGTTTCCACATAATAAAAGACTAAAGAGAAGAGAAAGCAAAGAGAATTGGTAAAGCACAAAATATGTATAAACATTAAACAAACACAAATATTTTATAGCTTCTTGCAATCAAATACAGCACAATCTTATTACAAGATTGGATCAGGATATTCTAATTTAATATAAATTCAGAAGAAATAAGATGTTAAAGGTATTCAATTAATTTTAAATTTGCAGAAAAAGAATCAAGATAAACAACATATGGAAAACAATCTGAGAACTTATAACATTCAGGAATTAATATCTGTTACTACCTCATCGAGTATGTATAGAGGTGCTGGTTTGAAGAGAAGCAGTGCCAAAATTAGAGAAAGTGCCAAAAGAGATCGTTGCCCTCCACTAAGCTCTGACAAGGACTGCTTCCACACACTTCCAAAGGCAACACGAACCTCCAGACCATCTAAGAAACTACATCCTTCAGGAGGCTCCAGCTTTGCCATTGTACCCGGTAATAGGGTAGAAAAGATAGAGCCAAAGTCGCTGCGTAAAAATTTCAATGTCCAGAGCAGTAGGTTCAACCAAGTCTAGCAAAAATGCAGAATTCCAAACAGGAGAGAAAATTTAGAAACTCACGTGTTAACTTTAACCCATGTGACCTTTAGGGTTTCCTTCTTTTTCTCATCTAGCTCTTCAATCACCATCTTGATTTTAGACTTGTCATTCTATACAAAAAAACTTAACATAAATAAACAAGAATGGCTACTGCAAATGACATATACAACTATTCAACAGGTTGAGAAACATGGCAACTCACTTCAATGATGTTTTTCTTGGATATCAATTCATTGTAGTCATCTTCTGCTTTCTCAAACATTGCCATAACCTTCTTGTTGACTCTCTTCTCAAGACTTCATTTTCACAAGTATAATATTAGTATATCTTGATTCAGCTTCAGAGAAGGAATTTCTTTTAAACATCAACCTTACTATTAATAACCATAGAGCGAGAAAGTACTGAAATGCTAGAAAAGCATTCAGCATCATAGAGTGGCAAAACAAACTAAATTACTCACCCCGATTGCTCGGCTTGCAGCTTCTCCAGTTCCTCCCTTGCTTTACGAGGGTCACGGGCAGTGAAATCATAGTCGGTGCCCCTTTTTCCAAAAAGTTGCTTTTCTGCTAAAATCCAGCTATGCTTCTCAAGTAGTCTATCTACCTTCAGAGAACAATCTTTCTGCTCCATTTCCATCCGCTTCACCTAGAACAGAAAATGAGAAAGTTCAGTATCTAGGGACAAAAAGTAATCATTTATAATTCCATAGGCCGAGTTATCAATGTATGCATGTACTTCATTTTCCATCTTCTTCCTCTCCAGCTTTGCATCACTAAGTTTGTGCTGAAGCTTCGCCTGTTCTTTGGCAATGCAGGTAATTTGAGAATCGCATTCTTTCAGCTTTGAGCGGACCAAACTTAGCTCAGATTGAACTTGATCATGGTCAGACTTTATTGACGCAACCTACATAAGAAAGGTGGAGAAAGTGGCTGTCTTTAAACATTGTTGATATCACTATTAAAAAAAAAATTGTGGCATAGACCAAAACCCTTATTACTAATGTAAACATATACATTTCCTCTATGGTTCTCCACTTCGGACGCAAGACTATTGACTTGTAGCTGCAACTGAACCAATTGATTCTCCATGGAGACATGCTCCTTAATGACAGCTTCTTTTTCCATTATAAGCCTTTCTCTTTCATTTTCATGTCCCTATAGATAATGTGACAACAGTTGAGAGGCCAGAAGGTTGTAGGTAAATTAGTACCGGCATTTCAAAAAAAATAAAAAAAGGCTAAAAAATGTCATCTCCAGGAGAAGAGAAAGAGAAATGGTTCACAGTTGTTGCAGGACCAAATCACAACAAAAAACAAACCTGCATTGACAATATATCATGCAATTTAAAATATAGACACGAAGATTTGTTAAAGCACAGAAAAGAAGCATGAATTAGAATTATATGTCAAAGCAATTCTTTATGTCCACTAGATAGCTGAAATTTAAGCCATGTTTAGAAGCATGAATTAAAATTCTATGTCGAAGCAAGCCTTTATGTCCACTAGATTGCTGAAATTTAAGCCATGTCACGATGGGTTCAGCAGACCAACCATTTCCATTTTTGTTCGACAGAAATCATATCACCTTTAATAAGGTTTCTGATTGTAGAACATGGTATTTACATAAACACTTTAAGTTAATACATATTTGCTGTTGAACACACAAGAATGATCCCTAGCAAAAAGACTTGGTTATTTGTGAATCTCCAAAATCTAAAGTCTAAGTTAAGCCTAATGGCATGAGATGCATTGGTTATGACAACATCAGTGACTTGATTAGGAGAATGTGTGTGGCATAATATATGAGATGAAGAAGCAGAAGAAAAGGAAATCTTTTCACAGACAATACAAAAACTCCAGCATTTTCAAAGACATACCTTGAGGTCTTTAGAAGCTGACTGCATCTCGACCTTTATTGTCTTGATCTTTTCCTCTAAATCTTTGAGCAAACTATCCCGCTTGCTAGAGTTGTCTCTGATCAAGCTCTCAAGCAATCTTACAGTAGATACACAATTTTCATACAAAATATGTTTTTCCCTTTTTTCCAGATGTGCTTCTTCAAGCTCATGCTCGATCTTTTTTACTAGCTCAGCAAGCTACATCAAACAAAAATTTCTTTCAAGGTAAACAAAAATTATTTCAATCAAAAGCAGTCATAAGATTTAAGACATTCAAGTGAATTTTAAGTTGCTGAAACAGCAATGAAGCATCCAGTTGAAAAAACGATGTCAGAATCTCAGAGAGAGGAAACCAGCACAACCTTATGATGCTCATTCTGCTCAACTCTACTCTGGAACAGAGAAAGGTCGTATAACTTCAGCTCCAACTGCGATTTAAGTTCCGTAGACTTCTTTTGAAGAGGTAGGAACTGTGCAATCTGCAAAACTAAGAGAGGAAGGTGAAGTAGTAGTAGCAGTAAGAAACAAGAATTCATTAAAGGCTAATACCTTTGGTGCCATATCATTGTAATACCTCCTACTCAAGGAAATCAGGCATTTTGAATTTTAGTTAATAGTATAAGCAATGATAAGTAAAAAAAATGGCGAGGACGCAAATGGTAGGCTGGACAGCCCATCCACATGGAATATAACATATATGTGTGGCACTTCTCAGTATACCACATGGAAGGATGATGTGGCAATTCTGAGCTGAATAGGAATGCTTTGGATTAGCTACATGTTGAAGTTCAGGCTCAAATTCAACCATGTACACTCCTATATATTAGAATGCACTCTCAGTAGTCAGTAGCCAAAGTATTGGCATCATCCTCTTGGTAATTCTAGATTATTTCAATGCTTTATTTTGCTACTTGGCCAAGTCCATTTTCAGCTGAAACTTTACATGTGAGCAGGGGATAAGACAATATAATTGGTAGGAAAAAACGAGACGAGAAGTGGAAATTGTGATAGAAGAGTCATCTTCATAACACAAAGAGTCAGCTGGATTAATCTAGTAGCTCCATCAACTTGATACAGAGGTCTTGGTTAAAATTTGTGAGAGCATATGCAGGCAACTGTCTTTATTGGAAATACTTAGGTGGTCAAAGGAAGTCACAAGACTAGTAGGCTTATGGGAAAGGGGTATGCACAACGTTAAACCCTCAATGTTGATCACCTTGAACTTCGCTCCAATAGCTAAAATTAACTCTACATGTATCTTCCTATCTCTAGACTCTTACCAGAGTTAGGCCCTTGAGATGCCAGACTTGAATAATGGTCTTCATAATGACTCAGCAGAAGAGGTGTCTTCTTTTTTTTTTCTCTTTTTTTCCTTTTTGGTGATAGGTACGAAAGAAGAGGTGTTTATCATAATTCCTATGCTCAAATCACCTTCGTCAGATTGAGGATACAAGTTAAATGCCATGTACCGAAAGAACAACCTACTAGAACATTTTCAACAAATATAGCAATGCAAGGGAAAAATGAAAATAAGAGAAGTGAAAAAAAAAAAAGGGTCATCATCTACAATGTCTTCGTCATCAACATGGATGATGCTATTCTGATTTATGAAGACAGAAGAAAATCAACCAATAAAAGATATTGAAACCAACAATCTGAGAGAACTATAGTACTTCCTTGGGATTTAAGTTTCCATATCAAATAAAGGAATCATGGAGAACTATATGTTTGTTCTACTTGCCCGAAAGATAAGGCTCCTGAGCTAGGGTGATAGCAGAGATTTGTGAGGAGATCCATCTATCTTTCACATATCATTCAGAAATCACCAATGCAATAAGTATAGAGTCAATTATGTATGCCCCATGGATAACTGACATAATTCAGTAGCAAAAAATAAGATCCTTTCAACACTTGTCCTCATCAGGAAACAGTTCTCTGTTTAGCACAAAAGACTAGCAGTAATTTAGCATAAGGTATATAACTGTACCGGTCTAATATAAGACAAAAAAAATTACCAAGGAGTTTCATACTTTATAATTGGCAATCCTGTTACATGGAGAAGTAAAAGCACTCATGGCTTTGTAAACGCTTGTGAGGGGATTCATGAACACTAACGGAGTTTTCATGAACTAGTAACAGTTCAAAATATCTGCAGCTGGCATCATCATCCATGTTATGATGATTTTATACCAGAGTTGGCAGACAAAAATAATAACCCACCAAATCAAGGTTTAAAACATCAGTATTGCATTTTAAGAGATGTAGCGTATTGTATCAGAGAGATGCATGATACACTAAAGATATGCATGGAAACACTTTGACACATATAGATATGCTTCGGATACATGCAAAATAATTTTTTAAAACATAATTCACCTTAAATTAACAATAATTAGTTTTGACTATAGGATGTTTGGCATTAGGAACCAATATCAGCCACATGGCAGATCAGTAAGAGCTTTATGTATATCAGTATATGTCAAACATGTTAATTCTAAAGAAGACATATTGTGACTTTTGACTCTCTATTTCTTTGTTATTTGTTTAGGTACAGCACTGATGGCGATGGCAGTGGCTGCTACTTCTCCGCTTTTCTTCCCCTTTTTCTACATTATTCTTCTTCCTCCTCCGCCTCTGTTTCTGGTTTCTGTTTTGCAAGCACGTATCGAGAATATCAATAGTATCAACCCGAATCAACAATCAACCGAATTGAGTTGATACGACCAGACACGATTGATAAAAGGTCAATATATATATATATTAAAGTCTCATGTTGGTACCGTATTGTATTCAAGCCTTCCAATGCTGACACATATCTGCCATTACGGCCAGATAGGCAGATACAAAACTATACTTTAAACCTATGCTGCAGGTGATATATACTTTAATAAACTAAGCTTTGCACATGTTTGCACAATGTGAACATCAATCATAGTGGATG
This sequence comes from Macadamia integrifolia, assembly GCF_013358625.1. NCBI lineage: Eukaryota > Viridiplantae > Streptophyta > Magnoliopsida > Proteales > Proteaceae > Macadamia > Macadamia integrifolia. The sequence goes on along the minus strand of NC_056561.1, from coordinate 41,985,943 downwards.
GGTTAGTGCTTGTATTGGGGGGACATTTCCTCAACATGGTTGTGGAAGGTCATTTGACTACTGTGATTACTTGGGTTAAGATGAACACAGAAGGCTACTGAATGTTTGCCTCTTGAGACATATCAAATTATCCACCTTCTAAGATGAATTGCCCATTCAAATGGAAGCTTAATCAGTGAATGATATGGCTGATCGTTGGTGATTGGCCTAGGAAGGAGTAGATAGAAATGGGTGGGTGTCTGGACCTCCCTCCCTAGTGTGGTGGATGATCTGTGGAATGCAAGCTTCTTGTATATCTTACTGTTTGGGGTATTAGTCTATGCCACTGGATTCCATACTTCATGTGTATTAACAAGCCAACGCCTCCCCTCTTCTGTAAAGGCAGTGCTTTATATGTTGTATTTTTCTAGTTTGTTTGATCCTCTCCTCATTTCTTGGATGGTCCATGTGTGTTTCTTTTCTTTGTTAACGAATTGTTTATTCACCAAAAAAAATATCCCAATTGTCACTTATATAAAAGAAAAGAGGAAAACATCTGAAAAACCAGAATCACCATTGCAACTAAACTTAAGAAGTACGCACATGGTAGTTACAGTTTCAATCACAGGAAGATGAATAATATTTCGATCATGGTTTTAGGCCAAAAAGGTCTGACCATCAATCTGAATGGTACAGCCTTCAGATTCCAAAACCACAGAAGGTTTAAGTGAGTACGAATTGGTAGAGATATTTCTGATTAATAAAAAAGCAGCAAAAAAGTTCGGAAAAAAAGAGCTAAACCGCATGAAAGTATACAACTATTTCCAAATGGAATTCAGATAAAGCATCACCACTAATAATGAAAAATACGTTTACAACACAACCAAAAACAAAAATTGGAAGAAAATTTTTTAGCAAACCAATATAAATATATTGTGGCATTCCTATACAATTCATTTACAGTTGATGGGTAGGATCACTAGCAGTAACACTAAATTTGCAAATATTTGGAGGACATCACAAATAAACATAAGGTGTTTCTATGTCTGTGCATATCAAGTATGTGTAACAACAGAGGAATAAAGGGTGACCTTATCTTCAATTTCAGTTAATCTCTTCTGATGAAATGAAAGCTTGGCTTCAGCCTCGGCCAGTGTATGCAGTTGCCTCAACAATTCACCTCCACCTCTACAAGCATAAGCTATTAACTTAAGAATAGCTACGGTTTTTACCAAAATCAAACATTTAGGGAAGACTACACTAATGGACATAAAGGGCATCAACAATACATACAGGTGGATAAACAATATCATTCATCTAGTCTATATCCATGTAAAATTAAATGACAAGCATCTGCAATTTATAAACTACCATTGAGAAAAAACAACGAAGAGTGTTGCATAAATCGGACAGATGAGGAGCGGTGGGCTGAGGACTTACTTGCGACTACCACCGGTCAAAAGACCACTTGGTTGAAATATATCACCTTCAAGAGTTACACTTGGGGTGCAGGTTTCCCTATTAAAAGCAACCTATAAAACAAGCAGACAAACTATGCATATTATCACCAAGACACCTAGATATAATTTTTATACGAGTAAGTTAGCACCATTGATAAAGTATAAAGTTCAAAATGTAAATAATTGAACAGATATCGTGAGTATCTAAATTTATTACCATAATCATTTTCCTTCTTACATTGCATATATGCATGAGATTCTGTAACAAGTGTGCGTATATAATAGTTGGAAAACTAGGTTTTCTAATTCAAATCACCTATCAGAAAACAAAAGATTTGACCCAGTCAAACCTAGTCAAGGCAAGTCATGTTTTTCTTAATTTTAAATACAAGGAGAAAAAACACAATGAATTTGTTGTTGTTCATTGAAACATGAGGTAGATATTTCTTGAAGCTTTTGTTGTATACTTGTATATGTTTACAAATTTTACAAAATTCATTGTTCATCAAAGTCTTCTGTTTACAAGTGAATGAATCATCAATGGGAATATACATGAAATCCTCCCTGTCAGCCCCGCCCCCCAAAACAAGGGATGGGAGTTAATTGATGAGGAAGTTTTGGCAGATTTCCTCTCCCAACCTACCTCAACCTTTGCCGTCATACCCCTACTTTTCCCTATAACCCGTGGAGCCTCTATCTCTCAACCTCCACCACCTGGTCGTAACCTCTGTTGTTCTCTTCCACCAGATCTCCCATCAGAAATTCTACAAGACCTGACTCAGAGAAAAGTCATTTCTTACAATAAGACTACGGCTATCCAACTCCTCAAAGTTGCCCTTCGTCGTGAAGGAGTAGTCTTATCAGGTAGCTCTTTCCACCTTGACTACCCATTCCTTACCCTTTTCTCCTTTACTACCCTATATGAACTTCAAGATCTTCCTCTTATCTACAAATGTCTTTTGGCACCTCTGTTCGGCTTACACCATTGCTCTAAGCCTTCCTCTTAACACTATCCATTGGTTTACTTCCCGTTGGATGTTTCCCAACCGAGGTGTTCCACGACCCAATCTCACAATCCTTACCTTCCTACAACTCTTTGCTCCCATAAGTCACTGGTTTAATCTCTTCTCCTCTCATCTCTCAGAAACCATGGAAGAGAACCCAAACCAACACCACATTACTATCCTTTTCCATCGACCTCCTCTCATTCATCAAACCTTTGAAAATCAACAACCCTGCCATTACATTCATTACACTACTGATTTTCATGTGTTAAACATCAAGTCTTATGATCTCTTTACCACCCGAGCTCAACACAGAAATGAATGGAGATCCTTTTTACACACTATGTGTTCTGCAAATGATGTTTCACCAAGTCAAGTTCCTGCCCCTCTCCTTCGAATGGATACTGCATGGGAACTTCATCAAACAGGCAGACTCACTGATCCACGAATTGAACAGCTACTCGACTCTTACAATGATTGGTTGATTGATACTGCCAGTTCATATCCAGCCAGTAGCTCCGACAGCTCTGATAATTCTAATGTATAATTGTATTAGTGGCCGGTCCCACTTATCATCTTGATTTGTGTGATAATGTATCTTATCTTCTTGTGCTTTGAAAAAGCTTGTATTGTGATAATGTATCTTATCTTCTTGTACTTTGAAAAAGCTTGTACGTGTCCAGTTTGGAGTCCAATATGTGAAAGGATCCAATGTTGTAAGATTTTCTATCAATTGAGCCTTATGTGCTCAAAGTAAAGGCAAGGAAGTCTTATGAATATCTGTGTCAAAGTGAATAAAGAGTTTCTAACTTACAATAAGAAATAAGAGAGGGATGCTTTACAGTTGTTAGTCATCAAGACGCTGCAAAAGGAGTTAGCGTTTCAATTTCTCCTGGTGAACCATCTAACATGAAGGGTTCTTACCCTTTTACTCGATTAAAGTGGAACAATTTTATTAGTTTTTTCAAAATATAAAAACTCGGTGAATTTGTTGTGATTCAGATGAGTTGTGACCGTTTGTTGTCATTTCTTACCCCGATTAAGTCTACATGACTCTTTACTAAGCTTTTGAAAATTTTGACTCTACTAGGATGACTCTCCCTAGTGAAAACCCAGTTTTCCAACTCTAAATATATATATAATAGTTATCAAGGTGCCACCTAGGCATCCAAGCGGGGTCTGGGCAACTATCGCATTAGTGCAATGCACAACATTTATTTAGGTCAAACATTATTTACTTAAGATATTATTAATAAATAAGCAAGTACCCCCGATTTGGATCTAATAAAAAATAGTTTATAAATCAAATTCCCAAATGACAAAAAGTCAAAGCCCTAGAGTCCAAGAACAAAAATTGGATTATTTGTTGTAGGGCAATTTTCAACTTTCAAATGCTTAGGTTTCTCTCAATTCTGAAAAAAAAAATCATAAATCTTATCATAGTATAACATTATTAAAAACCAAAAGTAAGGGAAAATAATATTTTGTTTTGATGTCCATATAATTTTTTCATTCAGGAGATTAACAACATCCCCGCACTTAAAAATGAGTTTAACCAGAACATAACTTTGTCATTACGACCTAGATTTAAGTAATCTTAGACCTGTTAGAAAGTTAGTTTTGTGATATACCTAATACAAAAAGTCTAAAGTAAAAATAAAATCATCTAGCCAGTCAAACGTATTTTAGGACAAGAATATTTCTCTACATGTTGATTTTTTTATGAATTGATAAGGCTTAATGATGATTTTTTATGATAAAAGGTAATGTAGCATACAAAATAATATTAAAAAAGAGAAGAAATTAAAAAATAAATAAATAAAATAACACTGGGGGCCTAGCGACACCTAGGCGGGCGCCTTGTCGACTAAACTCTTAGACACCCCTCCACCACCTTGGGTCGTCTTGTCACCTTATCAACTATGACATAAATATATTACTAAAACAAGACAAACGATAAGTTAGACCCCGTTTGATAGATAACCTTTTCCACTTTTCTCCATTAAACAAATGGGGTCTTAAGGTTCATTTTTTCTATCTCTACCTAATACCTACATTAATACATACCAACCCACAACATGCCTGCAGGCTGCAGCGTTGCCTCCTCTTTACAGCAACCAGGAAGTAATCTTACATCTACCAAGATTTTCCCACATAACTAGTATTGATTCTAATCATTCTATTGAAAAGGTACCCCCGCTCCTTCATCCCCCCAAAAGTAAGGAACTAATAGCAATTGGTTTCAATCATTAATTCATTATCTCAGTACCAAAATAATAACCAGCATATCTGGTGGTGTTTTCAGTCAAATAATGTACCAAGTTTGAGTTTTACAAATAGAAGTATTGTTGGAGCAAGATACCCAGATATTCGAACAATGAAGCTTTTGCCAAGGTGGCAAAAGTGTATCTTCACTAGGCTTATGCATTATGCAAAGAAACCCTACAAAACTTCAATTCTGCCTCAAAGTCCATAACAACAAACTAAGCCTTATCCCAACTTAATGGGGTCGGCTACATGGATCTCACAAAACAAAGTCGGAAAAACTGTGGTCTAAACAGAGAAAGGGGGAATGAAAACTACAAGTGGTTCTATGGCAATAAAAGAAATTGGAGAAGTAGTTAAATTGAAACTGATTGACAATTTAATGAATTCAGTACAAGGTTGTTTTTCTCCCTTACAAACAGAACTGCTGCTTTATTTCCCCTTTGCTTAAAGAGGGACTCAATTCATTTTTTTAAATTCCACAGTTTTCATGCACAGATCCTGTTTTTGAAAGAGAAAGCTGGGACAACAATGTGCTCTTATGACTTATGCTCATTCTTCAATGAAACAGGCTACCAAAATCTAATTAGGATGAAAATTTAAGGACATTCCATGGTTAGCTGTCAGAAAACCTAGGCAGCAATGATAGACTCAAATGAAAGATGCTAACATTTCCCATGTTTAAATATGCAATTTCATTTAACAATTTTGACGTGGGACCATCCATTCCAGACGATGGATGATAAGCAAATATTTATTAGAAGGTTGGACAAATGATCTGCAGGATACTACAGGTTTTTAATAATTTGATGATTAGTTTGTTAAAGCTTATAAAGTGAGAGTAAATTAGCAATGTTCAACTTAAATTTCATAATAATCCAAAGTCACATCTCATTGAGAGCATGAGCAGTTTAAAACAAAATAGGAACCAAGACATAAGTTAGACAACCTGCTTAAAGATTCAACAGAGATGCACAAATCTTCACGAGGGTCAAGGCAACTAATTGCCAAAATCCAAATGAAAACTACAAAATATAGAAGAGCCCACCAATATATTGCTACTGTTTTCTGAAAAAATTCAACGTTTTGACTGCTCAAGGCGAATGGCCACTTCTGTATTGCAGCCATTATTTCTACACTTTTTTGCCTTAGCAAATAGCATTGCCAAAAAAATTTCTGCAAATGAAGCAGTGTGTACTCATCTCTTATAAAACAATTATGACAACTATGTAAATGAATAGAAGACTGTCCTAACACACACATAAATTAAAAAATAATAATAAAAAATAAAACAAAAAATAAAATAAAATAAAAAAATCCTCAATGTAACAATGAAGTATTTCCAAAATCAAATTTACCTCTTTCGCAGCATCAAGATTTCTGCAGACGAAGGTTGATCCAAAGACATACAACATTGCAGCCTGCAGTCTACATTAACTATTAGAGAGCTATGCAATAAACAAACGAAAAACTTCTTCAAAAACTAATCCCAGTATTTCATTCTGGAAAATTGCCATGACAGTCCACAAGTTATCCTTCTAAAAGAAAACAACCAATAATAATAAGGTTTCTTCTTAAATCCACTCAGGAAGTTTTACCTGAACAGCCATAAAAATCTGCCAATTAGCAGATCAAACAGGACCCAAATTTTGTGGATAGGGTAGAACCATAGGTCCCCTGCTCACATATCAAGTTTCAATTTGAGTTTGCCGCATGACAAAATAGAGTACTGAAAATCAAGGACTACGGTAGACTGCATAGAGTTGGTCAAAGTACCGTGGATGTGCATAGACCTCCATGGGATTGCATATGGATCACACGGGAGGGTATTGGATCGAATTAGGCTTTGAAAATTGATACGTCGCTAATCAAAACCATTTTATCTCTATCCAACGGATGGAATTGCCCCCACAATCTGTTTGTGTCGGCTCAAAATGGTGGATCATTTAGGAAGCACTTTCTAAACAAGGCAATGTAAAGGCAATCTTCCATAACAATAATTGATAAGAACAATGAACCACTTAGTCCAACAACGAGGACTAAGAAAATGGCCCACTAAGTGCAAATAGTTCAACCCAACCTAATATTGTAATGAAAAACAATTGTGATGGCCAATGACTGAAACTCTACACCAACAATCAGAACAATAAATTGTATTGAAATATGAAATAATCCATAAGTCTAGCTAGCCTTTTGAAATCAAAAAGTATAAATACACATGAATAAACCACCTCAGCGTCCATGTCTCAGCTATAACCCATATATGTATGTGTTACTAATCCATAAGTGTAAGTAGCCACTCAGCCATCTAATTGAATTTCCCCTTTAATTTAAATTGTATATGCTCAACAGAACACTCCAAAAGCAATGTACTTCCTAACACCACCTTAACAATAACACATGGTGTCAGAGCAAGGAGGTCAAGTGTTCAACTCCTTGTCTACTATATAGTGAGAAGAAATGAGATCCCAGTGGGTATCTTATCGAATCCAAATGTCTTATATACTATTTATAACTTGGGAAGAAATAGGATCTCATTGGGTATCTTATCTAATCTAAATGTCTTATAATATTCATTTATCTAATTAATGATATATTTAAGATATTAATAGATAAATGGGATATTCCTGAGTTGTAACAATGTTATTTTCATTTTTACTATTATTTTTTATATTTTGTCTTTGCATGGATCCATGTAACATAATTGATGAATTAGCAAAATTCAGTATTTTTATTATTTCAATAAAACAAAAGTTATTCTGAGATTTACCGAAAACATTAAGAAGATTTCACAAAGTTCATTCCATTTTTCCCTAATGCATGTTGCAATACTCCTTTTAAGAATGGAGTACCAGCATACATTGTGGAGTTAATTATTTTCCGATGAGCAAGATAACTACTGATAAAAACTTAACAGTAAAACAAAGGAAATTTCCTTTACACAGCCCTAAATGATTCACTGTTTTAATTCACGTGGAGGGCTTTGGTCAAACCAACTATTGGATGGAAAGTCTCACCTTAGATTAATCACCTCTCAAATTTAAGGCTCCATCTCCAACAAATGACCAAACATGTTATGACGTCTAACATTACATTTCAATGCTTGAAATGGTTAAATTAGATAGATCTGAAACTTAATGGACATCATTGATAATGACAATGACAGTAGGCCCAAAAATTTTGATCTCCAATGGAAAGGCTTTCTTAATGGGTTGTTAAAGAAACCTTTGCCCTGAACAAAGGCGACGCTGACAATTATGGGTGTCCAATAACATGGCTTGCCCATATCATAGTTTATTAGAAACCAAGTGGTATGCACAACAAGATACAGAAAGGAACACCAATGCGGCCTACCTTCACTTCTTTATCATATCCAACCAATGAAAGAGCCAGCTCAGCATTTTCATCACCAACCTGAAAACAGCAAATCCATTGGAGCAATAGACATTGAACAAAAATGTAAAGAGTACGATGGATGTCAAATTCGAAAACTAACCAATCTAGCAGCAGCATGCAGAACCCTTTGGGGAACAGAGTGGCCTTGGATTTTGTTCAAAGGTATAATTGTTACTCTTCTTTGAAGGCGACCATTTTGGAGCAGTTGCTTTCCTGTATTTTCTGTGTCTACAACAACATTAAACAACTTGCCCCCAGCAGCAACCTGTGGATAATTCAGGTCAACAGTCTTGACAAGCCTTTAATATGAAATAAAATCATACTCTATCCTTAAGATTCTTAACAAATCATATGGCACTATGAATGCCAACCTCCAATGCAGTCATTGTAGAGCTATCCTTCACTTTTATGAGCTTAGCAACAACACCCTTCACTTTTGACCGGTCGAAATTTTTCTCAGGATCACGGTACGTGAACTCAACATTTGCCAGCTGTGCTGAAAGAATTCGAGCTTCATCCTTCAACTTTTGCACCATCTCTAACTCAGCCAATCGACCCTACAGCATATCTCAAACAATTACATCCAAAAGATAGGGGTACAGAGTCCAGAATTTAGAATCAAAGAATATTGCTGAGTAGCCACAAACCTTCTGTAACTCTTCCATCTCACCCTCTTTAAAATTAACAGATTCCAGCGCCATTCTAACATTTTCAACATCTTTCTTTCGAACAATAAGCTCATTTTCTGCAGCAACAGCTTCATCACGTTTTGACGTTAACTGCTGCTTTTTCTCCTTGAGCTCTTTCTCACAATGGTTTATTTTTGTATTCAGCTGTTTAAGTTCTGTTCCAGCACTTCCAACTGCAGCTTTGGCATCCCCTAATTGATCCTCAAGGCATTTCTCATCAGTCCCACAGCTTTTACCAGCTAGGATACCCTATCAGCAGTAATGGCACCATCTCTTTAAGAATGCAGTCACAATGATATGAAAGCGAGTCCCACTATGGTCCATGGAGACCATAGACAAGACAAAGAAATAGTCAATAGTACCTGATAATCTTCTTCATACTCTTCCAATTTCTTAGAAAGACCCTCAACTCTCTTTTTCAGATCTGCTGCTCCATCTTCAGCTTGTTTTACAGCTGTTTCCCTCTCTTCAACAGATCTTTTAAGGTCTTCGATACTTTTAGTAATCTGGCACAACAGCAATACAGCATCACTGACTACACCAAATTACAGATTTCTAATTGTACGTAGAATAATAATAGGGTAGACTGATATATAAGGGCAAACAGAAGAGAAGACCTCAACACAAGAATAGCAACCAGTGCATACATTACAAATGTAGCGGCAGTGGGATGAGGTTTGGGAAAAGGAAAATTGAAATTCCTATGGTGCCCAATAAAAAAATTAAAACTACCTTTTTAGCATTATTTCTCTCAGCCCTGAGAGATTCCTCTTGGTTGTGCAGAACAGATGTTTCCTTCACAAGAACATGAGAAAGAGCATCTACCTTTTCTGATAATATTTTTACATCTCCACCCATTGTCACTTCTTTTTCAGCCATCAAATGCGATATTTTTGTCTCCATTTCTTTTATCTCCTGCTGCACTTGTTCTGCGTGGTCATCAATTTCAGCAATACTGCTTCTCATCTGTTCCACTCCATTGACCGCACTATCACTTATCTTCTCAGCCTGAACAAATTCATACGCAATGCAGAACCTTCTAAGTCGATCTAATTCTGCATTCCCATTAGCCCACTGCATGTACTGCATCCTTTCTTTTCTCAGTTTCTCCAAAGCAGGAAGTATTTCCTGGTCAAGAAGCTTATCAATCTCATCAACCTTGCTTTGCTTCTTCTCAAGTGTCTTCAGAGCAGCCTCCTTCTTTGTCTCATACATCCTCGTCCCAGCAGCCTCTTCAAGCATAGACAAGATCTCCGGAGGTTTCATGTTCAAGACTTTGGTAATGCGCCCTTGCATGATGAGGAAGTGTGGGTTATTAACGTTAAGCTGCACTGAATGGAATAGATTTTGGACGCGAGATGGCTGGGCAAGGTGTCCGTTGATGAGGTACTTGTTCCTTCCGCCCACTACAATCTACAGAACATTCAAAAACATGTTCTTGTTCAGAATATAGTTCTTGTAGTTGCCAAGATATTCAAAAACATGTTCTTCACACAATCATGGTTAATATATGGCAGGGTTTAGGAATCGTCAACAATGAAAGGACAAGGGAAAAACAGAAGAACCCGTATTACCTGCCGCGTAACTGTGATCTCTTGGCAATCTTCATATCCAAGAGGACTTCGGCTTCGATCAGAATTGTCGAATACAATGGAGACGGTGGCTTTGGTAATTCCAGCCTGGCCCTGCTTGTAGACAAGCTCCTGAAGATTTGAAGCCCGGACCTGCTGCAGGTTCGTGATTCCCAATACAAAGCATATGGAATCAAGAATGTTCGACTTTCCCGAACCGTTGAGTCCAGTGATGGCATTGAAGTAGGGATCAAAACCTGGAACCACTGTCCTTGTGGCGTATGACTTGAATCCCTCCAAGGAAACCTCCTTGATGTACATGGCTTCTTTTTCCCAGAGCACAAAATTAAACTGCAAAATTCAGTGACAGTGAGGGCATGAGGGGTAGTTTAAGGATGCGAAACCCTAACTGGACGATATGGAAAGAGATTCAAAGACTGAAACCCTGTGGTCAGTAGAAGATTGGAAAAGAAAAAAAACACAGAAACAGGTGATTGAGATCGAAAACGGGGATGGTCTTTGAAATCGGAGTTAGAAAGGGAAGAATGGGGTTTCGGAGGTCGAAACCACAAATGCACAAATGCGGTGTGGTTTGGACCGATCGAAACCCAGCGTTCTTTAAAGTATCTTTCAAAATTAGAGCAGGCGGGAAATGGTATTTTCAGGTTTTCATTGCTTTTCAAGTCCGGGGTTGTCTACTGCAGTGCCCTTTCCAACACGAACAGAAGAACGGTGCCATTAGCGATTCCAGCCCAGCCGAGGGGTGTCCAACGGTGCGGTTTTGGTTATTTGGTTCGGTTTCGATTCAATTTACATTTTGATAAGGTAAAATCAAAACGCACTAAATAGGAATAAGGTAAAATCATAATCGTTTTCATCTGATTTCGATTTTAACGGTTTTTAATCAATTTTGTTATTCAGTTCACAATCGGTTTACATGGGGTTAATAGCATCATTTTATAAAATGACTTGCATCCTGCAACTAGTGTGAATCCCACATATATTAAATTTTATTAAAAGTTAAGACAATATACATTTTAGGGGTGTCAACCGGTCGGGTTGGTTCGGTTTCGGTCGGGCTTAATCGGGCTTGAAGACTTTCAAATGCTACACCATGTCCGCCCATTTAACTAATCGGGCTTAGTTATTGAGGGCATGGTACACTTTATATTCGGTCGGTCGGTCTCGGGTTATAATCGGGCCACCTTAATTGGGCTTTAGTCGGGCCTTAACCGGACTACGGACATGTTTAATGTTAAACGGGCTTTAACCGGTTTTTAAACGGGCCCTCTTTAAAATGTGTTATTATATTCCGGCCCACTCATGCAAGCCCAGAAAAATGACAATAAATCAATAAATGATACCAAATATAACTATTATTTAAAATGTGAACATGTCTTTACTTTTTAGTTTTTATTCTTTAATTTGGGGGGTAAAATAGGTATTCTACAATCATTAAAGGGTCGGGCCAAGTCGGTGCACAATAGGCCGGTCTCGGTCGGGCGTTATTCGGTCGGTCTCGGTCGGGCACCCGACGGTTCAAGTAGCAAAACCGAGACCGACCATTTATAAACAGGCCGGGCTCAAGCCTGACAGGTTTAATAAACGGTCCGGGCCGGGCCGGTCTATAAACGGTCGGTCCCAGTCGGTTTATCCGGTTCGGGTCACGAATTGACACCCCTAATACATTTATTCCGCCAAAGACAATATACTTTCTATGTAAAATTAGAAAATATATTATAACTAATTAACTATGATCTTATAAATTATAAAATCAATAATTGTGATTGTGTGAAAGTGAAGCTCCCTTTTCAATTATTACTTTGTTTTTTTTTTTTTTCTCTACTTTTTTTGTAGAGGTCCATCGAATTTCAAAACACTTTAAGTCTTTAATAAGTGCCGGTTAATCATCGATTTTTTGGTTCGATTTGGTTCTGAACTGGAATTATGGTCTATAAAACCAAAATCTGATCAATTTACTACGATGCGGTTTAGTTCGGTGATAACCGATCGGTTTCAATTATGATAAACGATTTCAGTTATATATTGACACTTTTGGCCTAGCCCATTCATAACCACTGTCATTTCTATGTGTGTTTTTTTCCCTTGCTTCCCTTTCTTATTATGAGAAGGTTGAAAAGAATGTTGCGATAAAAAATAAGGGTTGGAAAATATATTTTTTTTCCTTGTAAATTTTGTTTTTTTTTTTATGTAAAATACAAAAAATATATATATTATTGATAATTTTTTCTTAAAATGTAAAATTTCACATTAAAAATCTTCAACAAAACAAAGAGGGCCTTTGCACAATCTGCACTTAACTAACACTTAGGACGTCTATATTTAAGTATCAAGCATTCAAGAACATAGGATTTTTTTTCATGTGTATACTGTAAACTCAAGAACATACTTGGAAAGCCAAAATTTCTTACTTGACTTGCCTTCCTCAAAAGCTAGTGATTCCATTAATGGTTTAAAAATTACTCAATCTTAAAAAAGAGGGTTGAACCATAATGTTTTATTATTTTAAATGTTTGTTATGGATTATATTCTTTCAATTAGCATTCTAAAGTCATGACAACACACAATAAAACAAGATAATCGAAAGACCATACCATAATTAAAATAAAGAAAAAATCTAAAAGATATAATTGGAAAGATAAGATGCAATCATTTTATTTGAGCATTTTTAACCTCTGATTTGCATATAGTTCATTAGCTTACTAAATCATGATAAAGGTTGATAGTATGATCGTATCATCCTAAGCATCAAATTAAAGGACCAAAATATTGATTATAAAATGCAAGATCAAATGCTTTTAATGATTAAATCATAGACTGGATTTTACTCCCTTATTTTTATTTTTTATAATTTAATTTCATCATTAAAAACATGATGTTGAACCAAATTTTTCGTATAAACTAACATGAAAACTAAAACCTTACTCTTTTTTCCCCATGTTATATTTTCAAAAGTTACTTAATGCAATGTTCAAATAACTTTTAGAAGTTGTAACTTCACCTTTTGCCAAGTGACTATATAACTCGTAAAGGACATAAGCAGCAAGGATATCTCTAGCTAATAACCTACAATAGACACCATAGGAAGATATCATATAAACAGATATATCAGGCATACATGTCATGCCATGCAGTATTTTAATTTTGTAAAACACCACTTGATATATAATAAAGACAACAGCTGTCTTCCGTTTCCACACCCCCCCCCCAAAAAAAGAGTACAGCTACCCACTAGTTAGCAATTTCTCCAGATCTTAAACAATAGTGAGGACACCGGAGCAGTACTACTATTGTATTCTCTTTGTACATGGCTAGCTAGCGTCTAGATGACACACAACTACAAGTCTCTGAAACCTTGAATGGGATTGGAGTTTGGGTTGCTCCATTCTAGATAGTATGGGAGATTTCTTGTTCAGCACATGTCATGTTGGATTACTTTGATGTTTGAAGCTCGAATAGTCCGAATGTCAATTAGGAAAAATAAACGCCACGAGATCGCGAACAAATATAAATAGGGGAAGAGTTGAAATGTGAAAGAAGAAAAGAGCTTGTGTTTCTATCTTTTTGTTATGTTCCAATTTGTGACATCATGACTTCTTGTTTTGATTTATTACCAAAAAAGACTTCTTATTTTGATTTGGATTTATTGTATTGTGTTTTATATATCTAGATTCTAGATGATGTATCATATCATTGAAATGCTGGGAATTATAAAAAGCTGTAGTCCCACGCGATTTTGTTAAAGTCCTCGAAGCTTTATTAATTCACCTAAAGTGTTTTGCATCACAACATAAAAGAGGAAAAGGATTCTTCATCTTCAAGCCTACGACATGGTAAATTATGGTCTTAAAGTTGACGAAGAATGCAACTCGACTAATCGAATAGAAAAACATTATAATAATAATAATAATAATAATAATAATAATAATAATAATAATAATAAATGGAAGATAAAATTTGACAGGGTCTCCATACTCCTTTCTCGTCCCTCTTTTTATTTATTTATTTATTTTTAAATATAATATAAGGACAGTTTTGCCTTACGACCATATACATAATGACCATCGCGCCTCTCGTCTAAGAGGTCATTCTTGCCCTGTAATAATATAACATCAATAGATAGAGAACTAATTGAAGACGGATTCTTACAAACATGTCAATTGAAAGGGTCAACTGCATAGCGGACAGGAGAGGCAATAAGAACACTTACGTATTACCTTCCTCGGCACGTTGCAAGCTGGTTTGGGTCATATGATTGAGTTTTTTTTTTTTTTTTTCAGTTTTGATAAACGCCATCTGATTGAGATTGATTACTAACAAAAGAAAAAAAAAAAATGGCACGCCATTAGAAACTTGGCAATATTATTGCTGAGTAATTAATTAACTAAAACTACAGCACCACCCACCATCATGATCCAAATTCATTATTCATTTATAAATTAATCAGGGAGGAGGGAAGAAGGAAGCGGGAAGATCGAGGTCTAGTAATTGGAGGACGACAGAGGCGGAGAGTACTACCACTAGAAAGAGAAATATCTCTCGATCACAGGACCGGATTATTGGGGGTGATCGAGCTAGAGTTAAGAGCTAGATAGAGGACCACATCAGCAAACACCGAGACAACCGGAGGAGGACGGTGAAACGGAGAGAGAGAGAGAGAGATGGAGACGGCAAATAAGCCAGCGAGACTGGTCAGCCGCCGGTTGTCGTCATCGTCATTCCGGCTTCACTCACCCAGCCTCAACAGCATCCGCCTGCGTCGCATCTTCGACATCTTCGACAAGAACGGGGACGGCGTGATCTCAGTGGCCGAGCTAAACCTAGCCCTGGAACTTCTCGGCTTGGAAACCGAACCCACGGAGATTGAATACATGGTACGCTCTTATATAAGGCCCGGCAACACTGGCCTCGCCTTCGATGACTTCGTGTCCTTGCACCAGTCGCTCGACGAGACCTTCTTTGGGAACAACAACGACGAGGACCACGATCTTCTTGAGCACGCTGACGACGACAATACATCTGGTGGTGGCGGCGGATCTAGTAGCCCGCAGGAGGAGGCGGATCTGACGGAGGCCTTCAAGGTTTTTGACGAGGACGGCGACGGTTTCATCTCGGCCCAGGAGTTGCAGGAGGTCCTCAGGAAACTCGGGATGCCGGAAGGTGGAGACATCTGTCGAGTTGAGAAGATGATCTTCTCCGTTGACCGCAATCTGGACGGACGCGTGGATTTCCATGAATTCAAAGACATGATGCACAGTGTGATGGTTCGTAGCTAGTTGGCCACCTCTTCAATCTACCATTCCCCTACCATTAATCGATCAATCCCCTTCCTCGTTCCTCCTCCAGTGTTAATCTATGCATGTACGAACACGGTGCACGGCCACCGATCAGCTATCATTCTACTTTTCTTTACTATTGTGTTTTTATCTATTTTCTCGCTCCCTTTCTTTCGGTAAATAATGTCTAACCAATGACAACAACATATTCCGACTCATAATCCCCTTATGCGACGTTTGGTTGCAAGGTAATTTAAGGCGAATTCTACCGAAAAAAAAAAGAAGGAAGATGTAATTAAGGTGAGGATTTGGGGATAGATTTTTCAAAAGTAGTGAAACTTAATAATCAAATAAGGTATAATTTGGAATAAATGATATTAAAAAAATAAAAAATAAAATGAGACCATTATCTATTGTTTCTTCAAAGGAACAGGCATTGCTTCATCAGCTGCAGAAACCTCCGGTGCTCTCCAAGGGATGAAATCTTTTCTTAACATTCTCAAGAAATGTACCATTCCATTCCATGGAGATTACTCCCCCTTATTTTGGACTGTTTGGGAGTTGCACAATTATAATATTAAGTAAGTTTATTAATTTTAATAATAGTGGAGAAATATCATATGTGATGCTTGTTAGGATGGATTTGTGTTGAGTTCAGTTGGTTAGGATAGTTGGGTTCAGTTGGTCATGATGGATTTGTGTAGTTATTGGAGTACCAACTGTTTTTTTTTTTTTAAATAAATCTGCTCTCTATGTCTCATATCTTCTCAACATTTGAATAAAAAACAAATTTGGATTAGGCTCTTAAAGTTGGTTTTTGTTGAGATTCTAGGCTATGTGATTCCAAACTAAATTACTTTAATCGATGTATGTATTTGTTGTGAGTGAGTGAGCATTTGTGATGGCTTTCATTTAAAATTTTACAAAGGCAAGCAAAGAAGTCTTAAATTATAATCAGATTCTCGGATTTGGATATTCAGTATCGGATAATAATATCCGATTACCGTTAAGATAAATTGATACGAATTTAATAGTGCTTTAGATATTCGGTTGGATAAATTGATTGAATTCGACTATCCCTCTATAGTCTATAAATCCAAAGTGGAAATGAATGACATAGTGTTAGGCTTGGGATTTGGATCCTCTCTAACAATTTATTCTCCAACCTCTCATATTTATGTAGTTTACGTAATCCAACACTTGAAGGCATGTAGCCCAAGATGATTGGGACGCAACCTCACGCATGCATGTGAGAGGTTAAAGAATCGTTGAAAAAGATCCCAATCTATTAAAACACACAAACAAGACTTAAGAGTAACACTTGATCAATTAGGATGCTTTTACTTTGGGAGGGTAACACCGAACTCTGTTTGCAGTTGTCATCCCCTTCGTTGGGGTTGAATTTTATTGGAGTAGGAAAAGAAATATAAATACAGATGAGTTTTTCCTTGAACAGTGTCAAGTAAGTGGGTGGGAAAAAAGTTGTGCATCACATCGCTTGACAATAATAAATGCATTTCATAAAGGTTGTTTGGTTTCTCACCGAGCATAGTCAAACACTCATATTTGTACTTAATTTGATAAAAAATACGTTTTCCACCTCTTTTTACCTATTCTTTTTTCTCCATTAGTCATACAAGGCCTCATTACTATAATAACTATTTTTTTTTTGTGAAAAAAGATGTGTGGTTCGGATGTTAAAACTTGCGAGGTTCATGAAATTCTTCTTTTTCCGTTTATTTATTGTAAACTTGATAAAAAATTAGTTTATAAAAATAATAATAGATGTAGTAAATTTCTTGACCCGCCCCGGGATTATGGCTATTGCTAGCCACCCCTTATATTTTGAAAAATTACACCCGCACCCCTAAAGGTTGATTGTGTTAATCAAATTTTAGTTGTGAAATATAAAAAACCATTTTGCTCTCATTACATTTTCAACCCAAACATAAGAAATCAGAAAATGATTTTAACCTTATGTATGTTATCCAAACGGGAAGAGGGAACCACCATTGAAACTCACTTTCGACCTCCCGAAGATGATCCGGGAAAGCCATAGGTTGCTGAAAAAGAGGTAAAGATTAATTAAGAAAGAGAACATGGGATCTCAATGACTCGCATGATCAAAGAATTCGAAAGGTTTATCCCAGTTGATGGAGATGTTGAGAGGGGGGAATGGGTTGGATTTATTTCCAACGACAATTCAAGTTCTTTTGCTTTAGTTATTGAAAATAGACCAAATGAAGAAAAGGAAGAGGACAACGACGGTGGTGAAGGAATGCATAGGTTATTCTTACAAAAAAACGCGCGTACCCCATTTTTGTTGGTAATGACTTGTTGGCCATGATATCTTAAAATAAATAAATCATATATTGAATAGTAAAAATGTCATCTCAATTAGCATGACAAAAATAGATGTTTTTTTGTTTGTGCAATAATCCCTTCGTTCAAAATGATGAAGCAAAAAAATAATTACAGAATTTCACAGATCCTTTGGAAAGGAAGATTCCCAAAACTCTCATCGGGGAAAGGATAATGCCCATTTTGAGACACAGTGGGCCATCCTATGCTCAGTTCTACTGACATATACAAAACTGCAGAAAGAAAATGATGCTTTCAAAAGCAAGATGTCCTGAACAATGGAAGAGATACTAGAATGAGGGGGTGGGAGAGGGAGAAAGGCACTTAATAAGAACTTGACAGTCTTAGAATAAGATAACATTTGAGATACCAATATGGAGAGCTGAGGAGAGAGCCAAGCGAGCAACCAATGCTTCACCTACCACAGTCGACATCAGAACAGAGTGATCTGAAGCAATTAATCGCACTTGCTTCATTGGATCAAAAATAACGTAACCAACACCCAAAGCTCTTGGTCAAGCGCCAGTTGCAGCATCCGAATAGATGAAAAACATCCCTTCAGAGGGAGTTGGAGTATCCGAACCAATAGCTTCTTGGGTCCTAGGAGGGGATAGACCCTCGATGAGCGACAAAACCTCATTAATATTCCAATTAACCGAATCCACTTAGGATCGAAAAGGAGGGATAGAGGTTCTAAAGTACCTTGTATTCTGCAGCTTCCAAATTTCCCACAAGGTCATAGCATGGGTAGCGAAGTATAGATTATGGTCCTTGAAGATTCTGGCACTCTTCCCCATCTCAAGACCCAATCCAAAAGTAGGAGATTTGGTTCACAAGTAACCCTTAAAGAGACAGCAGAGGCGAGCCACACCTGCTAGGCTAACGGACAGTATAAGAACGCATGCTCAATTGTTTCAACCTCAAGACCACATCCAAAATACACTTCTGAATCAACAACACATCGTTGCTTTAGGTTTGACATCACCCCAATAGCACCTAAGTAGGCATTTCGCAGGAAATATTTCACCTTTAGGGGGAATCTTGGAGTTCCACACAACTTTTCACACCTCTTTTGGTATAGATCTAGCTTTTTCTGCTGATTTGGATTTGCAAGGGGCGAGATGAGCACCCAATATGTATGCAGATTTAATAGAGAACATCCCATTTGGGTGGAGGCCCCAACATAGCTTGTTTGAAACCCCTTTAGAGCTAAGAGGGATTTGAAGGATACCCTCAATTTGTGCTGGAATAAAGAAAACCCTCACATCAAGAAAGGTTGTGTTGGAGGACTCAGTGGTGTTTGTTTTTTATTTTTTGTTATGACATGGGTGGCAAGTGGTAGGAATCGAGTTGTTTTGGGGGAGGATGGTGTTGTCTTTGGAGTTGATGGTTTGCTTCCTGCACTCATTATCAGAGTTGTTGTAGGAACCATTGAGTTTCTTCTCGGCGTCGTTGCCTCCAGCCTCTTGGGTAGTTGGTTTTGCTTTGGGCCGCAAGCATACTGTGACACTCAATGTCTGATTTGTGTTGGGCCACATGCATACTGTAATACTTCGTGTCTGGCATGCGTCGCTTTTATGCCAATTTGGACTCTACCCCTCTCTATCATGAAAGAGGAATTTCCACCAGTTATTGAAAGTTATGTTTACAACTGTATTTCCAGGGAAGTTATGGTTTTGCCCATCCCCTATCATGGAAGGTTTCGTTAATGACATGTACAATGGATTTGCCATGTTCCACTCCTTGGTTTCTTGTTTTGATAAACATTGAACCCTTGTGTGACTCATGTCTTCTATATGAATGAATTATTGTTTACCAAAAAAAAAAAAAGCCTTCAACTTTAGTAAATCCCATTGGCGATGCTCATCAATGTATCACTTACACAAATAATAAATGAATGATTTTTGGACCATACTTAACGAATTTAGTAATACCTTTGAAAACATAGTTCCCGATAATTAAGGGCTTAAAAGGTATACACATCGGATTCCCCAAAATGTTTCTTAAAAACTAGAAGAACCACCTTTCAGTTTAATCGAATAAGAAGCAAAAGGAAATAAGGTAACATATAATATCACACCATTGGTTTGAGAAATCTCTCTCCTCCTATTTTCTTTATTTCCATAGGGGTGAACCCCATTAAAAAATACATATTCCATTATTCCCTTATATTTATTTTTAATTTCCTTGTCAATGCAACCTACATCATGTGGGGTCCACTTTCACAAATTTTCCATCCATTTTTATCCTTCAAACGAACGAGGCCGTCACAATTGTTGAATTAAATTGGTGTTTCTTGTCCAGCCTTCTACTCAAAAAAATAAAAAATGTTATTCTTCAACCAATCGGAGCCTGAAAATGGAAAAGAGGAATGAGAGTCCCTATTTGGCATCGAAGCGGATAAATATGTGGACCAATAAAAAAAAAGTACAAAAGGCATAATAAGACAGAAGTCACGATTACGCAATGATTTTTATATGTTTCTATCTCTCTTCAAATTCAATTTTTTTCTTATTTTTTTAGGAAAGTTTATATATACCTCCCATGCACTTTGACCTAATTACATCTATCCCGTTGTACTTTGAAAATTACAAATAAACCTAGCCGAGCTAACACCTTGAGAGGCTTTAGAGGTTTGATCAGTTAAGTGGAGCCATTTTTACGTAATACCCATAGTACCATTCTATATTTTCTTCATCCTTCCATCAAACAAAAAATTATGAGATTAGGAAATTTACAAACATCTATCATCCTGAACTCTTTGTCTTCTCCGACAAGTAAAGATTTTTTGCAGTTATGTCTTCTCTGACGAGCAAAGGTCTTCTTCGACAATTGATGCCCTTAAATATGAAAACGATGATGCTCTAAGCTCTCCAATTTTTCTGTGGTTTTTCCCAATTTAGCTTATGAGGTGAAGGTGATGCCCTAAGCTCTCCAATCTATGGTTTTTTCCCCACTTTAGCTTCTCAAGCGACAGTTATGTCTCTCGCTATATCTCTTTCTTTTTTTTTCTTTTTTTTTTCCTGTTCATAATATTTTGATTATAGAGAGAACCAAATAACAATCCCATCAATTGTGAGTAACATTAGAAGAGCCTTAAGCTTAGAAAAAAGACCATGAAGCAACAATTGCATTAAAAAGAAGCACAAATGGAATTGAGACAGGAGGCACCAAAAGCCTTTGGAGCTAGAGCTGGGGTTTCGATCGTGATTCCTCCTGAGGTCGCAGGTGAAGGAGCAGTTGTTGATAGAATAGTAGGTGGAGTTTCGGTCGTGATTCCTCTTGAGATTACAAATACAATAGAAATCAATCACACTTTCGTCATTGTTAGAGAAACCCAATACAAAGCAACATAACATAAAGCTCACAGAGTCAATGGAGATAGAGTCAGATTTGTATAAAGGTATTTATGTACAGAAAAAATATAAAGGGCGATATATCTAATTTTTCCTATTTTCTATTGTCTTTTCTTAGCTTCCAAACATGGCCTCAGAGCGGAAAGGCACCGTCAAAACCCTAACGACGTTACGTCATCTGACTCGTCGTATAAATTCTTACGGTCCCTTCTGCTTCCCCTTGTGAAGTGCTACACCTTCAGTTTCTAATTTCTACTCTCTGCTTCCTCGGACTTCGACGTTCCAGGTTCCCTCCAAAAAAAAAAGGAAAAAAGGAAAAAGGTACGGTCATCTGAGATTCAAGACTTTTGTTATGCTGAGTTCCTTTGTCTTCTTTCCATTTGCCTTCCTTTACCCTCTATTTAACAGGTCTATCTCAACTATCAGACTGCGTTTATTTCTCTTGACGCGTTATCGTTTGGAATGAGTTTTCTTATTCTTTTGTTTAGGGTTCCAACTTCCATATAGAACATTGCGTATTTCTCGTGCTTTAGGGTTTCCGAGCGAGAGATGAATCAGAAATTCAGTTTCTTCTTTTACGGTCCCCTCAGCCCTCATCCCCCATCCACATTGATTCGTGCCTAGATTAGGGTTTTCTCCCAGGCACACAATACTCTCCGTTTTGTTTTCCCAAATGAGCTTTGTTGGTTTAGGCTAGGATTTCTCGGTCACAAAAATCGGTGCGTTTCAGTTTTTGCTCTTTGTTTCAGGTTTTACATTTGAAGCTCCGGAATATTGGCTGAGAGATCTGGTTTGCGTTTTTGTTACTTTTTCAAGTTATTGTTTTCCTCCGATACATGGAGTCCGAAGTTTGTGTGGACAAAACTAGGAATGGCGAGGACCCGTTACGGGAAAAAGCTCCCCTGGCGACGATTAACGTCATGAAAGATAAGAATGTTGAACAATCAAAATTAGAAGTGGCTGATGGCAAAGCTACTCTTGGGCCAATTACACCTGATGCGGACACAGAGAATGTAGAAGTTATGGTTGATTCCAAGTCCCCTCTGAGTTGGGTCTCATCTTCCCCAAGAACTGATGAGGTAACAGGTTCTGACCGTAGCCCAAGGACGCCGGAGGAAGGTGTTTTTGACCCATTTGCTCCGGGCCCAGATGAGTTGATGTTAGCCCCCCGGTGTAAGAAATTCTTGGGGGAGTCCCGGAACCAAGTATTGAGAAGGCTGAATTTTGATTCTTCAATTAGGCCTACGGAAATTGCAAAAGTAGTAAACGGAGTGGAGGAATCTACTTCACAAGAACAGATATTCATGGAGAGGGTTTATGAATCCATTTTGGAAGCTATTGTGTCACAGCAGGTGGAGGCCCTTGAGGGAGCTATTGCAGAGACGACCCTGCCTCTGGATACAGATTGTGACGGTTTTAGGACACCAAAATCTTTACCTCTTTTGAATGGTGTTGCCGAGACCTGCCCAGCTGCACCTATAAAGCCCGCGGGGAAGTCGAGGGCTATTGATAAAGGGTTGTGTCGGAAGCTTGAATTTTGAAGTAACTTTGCTGGAAGAATTCGCCATAGCTCTACAGCAATCTGAAGTCCCGAGTCCTCCTGACTTTGATGGTAAGCCCCCGTCTGTACATTGCTACACTTAACCTCAAAACGTTATGACCGTTTTTGAATTAAATAGTCTTTCTTCAGTGCTGGATATTTTTCGATGGGTTAATTGTTCTTGGTCCCGGGTTTTGTATCATGGCCATCTAGATTATTGTATTATTGTAAATTTTATTTTGGATTATAATGAAATTTTAGTTCTGGATGTAAAAAGATTTTGATTATTGATAATGGAGAATTTCGTGCCAGTCCAAATTCTATTTCCAAAGATAAATACATTTTGGTTGTTGCAAGAGGGTATTATTAAAACACAAAAACACTGTAATGATGCTTGTCCTGAAAGTTGGAATGCTGTAGATGGTTATTCAAAGAAAACCATGGTTCAAAATTGAGTGAAACAAAATTTCGTACCTTGAGAGACACTTGATTACTTCACATGAGGCCCCTTTTATCTTATTTGACTTGAACCTCCTTTGGCAAAAATTCAAACCTGGAGGAAAACTTGTTTACTTCCTTTGACGGCCATCATATTTTAGCCCAAGCTATTTGCAGGTTTCAATTTTTTCATAATGTAGTTACTAGTTACTGAATTCCAACCCACCCCCGCCTTATCATCTGTGTTTGCATAGATAAACTCTCTGGTTGGGCACGAAACGGGAATCTATCACGCCAAATTTGAGGGAAGGATATAAGCCATATCTGCAAAGTGCTAACAATACTGGTGGCCCGGTTTTCAGTTTAAGCACCAGATTTTGGAAAGTTTATAAGTTGGTTATATGCAATATATTCTAGTACCAGCCCTTTAAACTTCCTTAAATCTGGTACAAGTCACCATGATATCTTCTGGTACAGTCACAAAGGGGCTGGACTATGTTCACATCTGATGGTACACCTCACCACAATATTTTATTTTTTTCGTAAACCTCATCGCAAGATCAGGATTGGCTTTCTTTGGATTGAACAAACTTTTATTTTCTAAACTTTCAAATTTCATATGTAATCCATGCATGGTTTGCCACTGACATATGTTCCTTCTAGCTTTGAACGCAAATAGCAGATTTTTTAAGTTGTAATT
Source organism: Macadamia integrifolia (assembly GCF_013358625.1). Taxonomy (NCBI): domain Eukaryota; kingdom Viridiplantae; phylum Streptophyta; class Magnoliopsida; order Proteales; family Proteaceae; genus Macadamia; species Macadamia integrifolia. Next base: position 41,961,887 of record NC_056561.1, on the reverse strand, counting down.
TTTTTTTTAATGGTATATTGTCCTAAAAAAGTAAGTGGGGGAGATAGAGAGAGATTTTGATTCTAATATTTTTTTTTTATTCTTTTTAACAAGTGATCACTATTTGACACGAATACTATGATAGCCTAGTGGTGGTAGCTTCGGCTTATGGAGCCGACACCCAGGGGAGGAGGTCGTGGGATCGAATCCTGTCATATGTATTGTGTGAGTGTGTGTGTGTGTGTGTTTTCTTATTTATGTGTGAATTAGACGCACGGTCTTAGGTTTGATTCTCCATCTGTGCATTTGCGAAGATCATGGCGGTATGTTGGCAAAAAAAAAAAAAAAAAAAAAAAAGGCAGGGAAGGTCCATAAAGATTTCTCAATTTTGAAATGTATCTAATCCTTGGGTAGTGAAAAAAAGTGGAGACAAAACTGCAAAGTAACATCATCCATTATTTTTTGGGTTGGTGGTATGTACAATAATAGAGATCAGATGGTCAAACCTCTCTTCTTCTTTTTTTTTCTTTCCCCAGTAAGTAGAGATAGTCAAACTTAATATGTATCGAATAACAATTAAGTTTCAAAATATTGTTCTATGCAAAAAGGAATATGTCAATACACAGATAAATAATTGAGTCAAAGGGTATTATCTTGGTTTCATATTATTATTATTCATATAATATAGAATATTTGAAAAATACTTTCCAGCATAAGAAAGATAGAACATACTATCTTTGAGTTCTGATGCTACACCACTACTCAATACTTAAGTGAATCAACCCTACTCTCCTACTAATCAAAGGCTTCCACCTCAAGCATTTGACAAAATCAAAGTTTGAAAGCAGCATAAGCGGGTTCTAACTTTTATCTAATAGCATAACATAAGGATGCAGTTCTTAAATTGTATCACCCAAAACCTCGCTAATTGATATTTACCGTGCTTCTTCTATTAGTTAAATCCTTTTTTTTTTTGGTAGAAAGTTAAATCCTTAGATATTGACAATTTATTACTCCTAAATGTGGCAACTTAGACGATCAGTCCAAATCCACGAAGGCCTTCAACCACAGCCTTCACCAAAAGAGACCTCAAAATTCTTTTGGTATAAGACCTTAAAACTCAAGAGGGGATGATAATTTAACCGTTTTCACTTCTCGTCCTCTCTCATACTTCCAAGTGATTCGCTGTTTCCTCCATATGTGGGCTCCATATCTTAGATTCTTTTGATGTGGAGAGTCGGTAACCGTCAGATTCATTTATCGAATTCGGTATATTAACTTCCCTAGGGAAATTTAACTATACTATTTTGCGCTTGTTCCATTTGCGTTCTCTCTCTCTCTCGATTGAGACTTCCATTTCCTACGTTGTTACTAAAGAGAGGGAACAGAAAATAGGAAGAAGCCGACGACGAAATTTCATCCTTGCTTTCACATTGACGGAGTAAGAAATGCTTGATCTCCTCCGCATTTCCTTTGTCATTCCACAGACGTATCCTTTCTTCAAAAACTTCTTCCTCGAATCTCCTGAAGGAATTTTACATGTCCTGTTATCCATTTATATTAATGTTTGTTGTTATTCCATTCTTTAAGTAACATATGAGAGAGAGAGAGAGAGAGAGAGAGAGAGATTATCACTTTCTTTTCATCTCATTTGTCACCGATGATCTATCTGAGACACCGAACATACAAAATATTCTGTAGTTTGACTGATAATATAATGCAAGAAGCTTAATTTATCGCATTACTTTTTCTTCTGAATTTTAACCACTCATAGCTGTGGCCTGTGGGAGCCAAAGCTTACGCATTCTGATTTACTTGTTCTCTTGTTTTCGCTTTTCATTTTGCAACGATGAAATGTACGTTCAAATAGTTTTACGCTGGTCACACATTTTTAGGGGTTTGCGTTTCTCAGACCATTTTCTTGTAGAAAGTTTGATGTTTTGTTTGTAAATATGCATTTTCACCTGATGCATTATATATCTATGTTGCTCCTCGACCCCTCTATTTCAGAGCATAAGATGTCGGATCCTGTAGAAGATGCTGATTCTGAATCTCTAATGGAGAAGATTGCTCAAAAGATTCAAAGGCACGATGACTCTTCTTCTTCTTCATCGGTTTCGGAAAGCAAAAAATACTTGCTATCAAGAAAGAATCGCTTGTTCTGCAGGCAAAAACCTGTTCATGCCGTCCTCGGTGGAGGAAAGTGTAATCTTTACACTCTTTATCCTCTACATATATCTCTTTTAATTTTTCATGTCTTATTGCATTCTACTACGTCTTATTTCATGTGTCTAGACTGCCACATGCATTATACTCTTTATGTAATTTAATTTTCTAATAATGCAAGGGTTATATATAGATACTGTTTATTTCATGCTTTCTCTTGCAAATTGGCTTGATGCAGCCTCAGCCTAGGGTTCAATAACCCAAATTATAGGTTGCTATATAGAAGTTTGGATCCCTTTTCTGTCATGAGTAAACAGAAATAACGACATCTTACCCCAAAAAAAAATAAAACAGAAATAACGACAAAGGGGTAATAGTTTAAGAGAGATGGGTAAAAGTGGAACTTGATAATGAAAGGATAGAAATAGAAACAAGGATCAATACTATGGCTCCTTTTGTAATATCAGAAATGAAGGGAACTAATGGTAATACTGAAGAAGTGGTCGTCTTCTCCAAATTACAAGAGCAGAAGACCAGCTTGACTTCTAGAGTGTGAACTTCAAAGACCTTTGTGGAGGGCTTTCGGTAATAATACCTCACACAGATGCCTAATGATTGCAAGTAACAATCATGCCACACGACTAGCTAAGTGAAATAAGACTGGTGATTTAGCCTTGATGGAAGAGAGAGTGACAGGATTGTTTGCAAAGTTCAACCTTATAGCATGGGTGACATTAAGGCACAATCTTCCAGAGATTAGGTTGCCTAAGGCTATGTTTGGTAAACAAGAAAAGAAAAGAAAATAAATCAGTACAAAAGATACAATAACACAAAAAAGAATGATTACAAAATAATTTCAGGTCCAACTGATCAGGGATGAAGGAGTCGAAGGACCAGCTTCCTAAACGAGCATCAGCCAACAGGAACGTTGGTATGGACTAATATAAATCAACAGAAAATCAAGGGGATTGGGCAAAAGAATTGATAACAGAAAGAGAGAAGGAAACAAGAAAATTGATGGGCACAAGGCTTACCGGAAGAGGGGGGAGGGGGGTGAGAGGAATCCTATCACAGAAAGAAAGGAAAAGAGAAAGAGCAGCACACACACACACACACACACCACCACACCGCCATGAATAAACTTCTACACCTATTCAATTTCCAATCTCCAAATCTGCTTCATTTTATGGTTACATGAATATAAATATAAATATAAATATAAGCAAAGACTCCCATTCTCACCAAAGTAAACAAGGAAACTAAATAACAATACAATCTCCTACGCATATCCAACTTCCGTAACATTAAAAGAATACAGAAAATTTACCATAGAATCCCAAGCCACTACTATTGTGTAACTGCATCATGGCTCCAACAAGTCACAGTACAACATATATATATATATATATATATGAAAAAAATTAAAAAATTCTCATTCCAATCTACTGTATATCAATGGTAACAACACACATAACTACCTAGTCCTCATTGGTATCTGAAAACAAGATTTGATACTCAATTGGACTCAATCTCCCATTGCTGATCTATGACTTAGCAAGCATATAAATTTACAAAATAAACCAAATGAAAGATAAATTCCTAAATATCGCTCAATAGGCCATAACCCAGGTTTGGAATTGGTTCTTTGTGGCCTGAGTTTCCAGACTGGGTTATGTTGGTTCAGCCATGGAAGTCTAACTGAATCAAGATGGCTGGAATTTCTTGGTTAACATTTGACTGGCAAGTGGAGATTTATTTTGATGATTATGATTGTCAGTTGTGCGACTTTATTTTTACATTCAGTGTTGTTCACCTTGTTTTGTGGAGTGAATCCACATGTTTGAACTGTTCAGCCATCCCTTATCTGGAAAGGAGCAATTCTAGGTAGTCACAGTAGTACAAATGTAAGCATTCATTTTGACAGGTTTTTACCTGTCAAATTCATGGATTGATATTGCACTGCTGACTCAGTGGAGATCATTAGGGTTGTTAGAATAGTGTTATTCCGTTTCTTACATTTACTATTTATCAGTGGAGATCATTAAGGTTGTTAGAATAGTGTTATTCCGTTTCTTGCATTTACTATTTATCAACTTGTTTTGTGGAGGGAATTGGCTGTCGACCTTTCAAGTAAAAATTCTGCTCATGTCCTGTTGCTAATTTAAACGAATTGACTGCAGTCCTTGTTTTTCTTGATGGTAATTAATTGTTTGTTCGGTGTTCAGCTGCTGATATTAAACTTGGGAGAAACAAGCAGATATCAGCCTGCATAGTTGCTGGTGTGACAATCATTTGGCTTCCCTTTGAGTGGATGGGCTATCACTTGCTTACTTTTGCTTGCCATTCTCTTCTCCAATCGCTTGCAACATTGTTCATCTGGTCCTATTTCTCTTCATTTATTAACAAGTTAGTTTCATTCCCTTGGTTCTTTTCATTTGGTTAATGGTTTTATTGTATATTTACTTTTGCTCTTTACCTGATATCAGCTACAGTGCTATTTGTTTCTATTTGGTTTTAGGCTAGCATTCTGGGAAAGGGTAAAACATTTTTGAAAATGTGGCACTCGGTTGTAATTTTTCTTCTACTTAGTTTGTTGTAAGCCAAAATTAATGCTTCTTTCCCTTCTTTTTTTGAATAGATATTTGATAAACTCTAAATAGGGATTTTCCAATTGAAAATCTGCAACTCATGTCTATGTATTCATTTGATCACCACTATTAATCCAATATCTCAGAAGGGAGATTGCCCATACCTCACAGAAAATCGCTCAACTGTCTTAAATATTACTTATTTTGTTTCCATTGGTGTGTACTTGTCTAAAGAATGGAAAATTTGCACTTCTTTTTGGGTTTGTACATCGTTAAAAGTTATCATTCTAAATTGAATCTGGTTGACCAAAATTGCATCAACATCATTTTTCCAAGTTTCTACCCTTGTGGGTCCTTTATGTCAGTTCATCTGTCGTCCGATTCCAAAATTTCAAACATGTTATACATGAAACCCAATTACAGCAAGTTCAATGAATTAAAACTCAACAGAAAGTAAGTTGTATAGAACCCAGTTACAACCAACAACAATTTTCATGAAACTGGTAGAGTTAATAAAATCACTTTTATGAGCACTTCTCAGAGTTGATACATACAATTGGAAAGCCAGAAGGCCCAGTAATGCACAACCAAGTCTCAAAGATGAAGAGGAAGAAAAACCAAACAAATATTCCATTACAAACACAAGAAGTTCTCAAAGATTATGGTTCTCTCTTACAAAAACAATAGGCTTTTTTTTTTTTTTTAATAGGTAGGGAGGGGAAGTAGATAACAGCCAGGAGGCTCGAACTCGAGACCTCCTAGTGAGCATGGGCTTTTTATGCACCATAGCTCATCAACTGCACTAGGCAGTTGCTGATACAAGAACAAATAGTTGTGGAAGAAATTTATCCAATTACCATGAAAGAACAACAATATTGAAGGAGGTGGCTAAAAAACAGAAAGGAAAAAAAAAAATACCAGCTTTCTTTGCTGATGAATCTGTGAGATTTGTACCCCAGCTTACCTATAGGAGGGGCGATGAAAGAAGAAAGAAGATAAAAGGAGGAAAAGAAAAGGCATATATGGTCATAACCATCATTTTTAGCCCTAGCTAAATGCTAATTAGAATTCCATGAACAAACTAATCAGGCTCTCTCTTTCATATACGCAGTGATGGTTGTCTTAATGAGGACAGCCATTTGTACCACCCCATCTTACTAGTGGTAATGCAGCAGATTTAAGGGTTTGGGTCTAACTTGTGGTAATGTTGCTGTGTTGAAGGGTCTGGCTTTGGTGGTAGGGAAGAAATGGGTTCTCTAGTATCAATATGTATATATATGAAAACTAACTAAAGAGTAAAACAAGCAGACAGCTTAAAGGACTGCTTATTATTGGTAATAACTAATAAGCTATAAGCAAATAAGCAATGCTAACCCCTGCCTTAGTAAAACAGCTACATCAGTAATTTTGTTTTTCATTTTTAATTTAAATATCCTATCAACTAGCTAAGTTATATGATTCTACTTAGGGTTGATGCTTTTTTAGGTTTCAAAAATGTTGTAGTTACCATTACAAATTTTATCCAAATATGGAACACAAGTTGCTTAGCATGCGGCAAAGCAAGACCATTACACAAAATGACTTACCTGAATGGAACCTCCTAATTAAATGGGTCAATGAGTTGAAGAAACATGATTCAAACATTATTGAAAGTTGCTTTCAAGTTAGCACAACACAACTTTGAATTGTATGAAATAGCAAATTGGGGGCTGAGGTTTGACAGATTCGATGTAAAATTACCCATTTGTTCAGTGTCCGTTTCATGTTCATCCAAAACAACCCAAACCCAGAAGTAATTAAACCAGATACTGAGTTAGTGAGTCAATTTGTGTCAGTTGGCAGGTTGTGGAGTATTGCCACCCCTACATGAACACATTTTGGTAGTTTACTGAGCCATCTCAAGAAAAATAAAATAATTAATTTGCTAGTCACTTTCTGAATGTAATATCAATACTATTTTTTCTTTTAATTGGGAGTCAGGTCACCACCTAAGTTCCCTGAGGTTATATTACCAGAAGATATTTTTGTGAGTATTGCACTGTAATTGAGGCATGAATGCAATCGGGCCTGTGCAACCTTCAGGGAAGTAGCTTCAGGAAAGGACTTGAAGAAATTCCTCACGGTACAGCATATACTTCTATCTTGTAGGAAAAGTATTTGTTTCTTCTTTCTTATTTATCAACTAAGGCAAAAAGCGATGTGCAGGTCACTTGCTGTGTTGGGTTTTCTCTGTTGTTGGCAGTTGGTTCAATTTCTTAACGCTCTTCTACATAGGTGAGTTTTGTTCCATGACTACACAAACTCTCCTTTACATTGCAGATGCTAAGCTCATTAACCTTAAAAACCAAGAACATAAAACGATCAAAATTTCAAAAGTAGAAAGGTATACTAAATCGCAAAACCCAACAGAGAAAAATCAAGAAGCTGAATCATAACCTCCCTCCAATTAAGCCCCTTGAAAGCCTCAGACCCAGACAAATACATGAAAAATAAACAGCCGAATAAACAATAGAAGTAATGAATCTATGATCATCAAAAAATTTCTATCCATCCTCTGAAATCGTTGAGACAAGAAGCCTATTAAGAATTAATGACCCTATATGGTTAGGTCTCTCCTTATCTAAAACTTTTTCTATTCTGTTCCATGAACTCTAATGAATATTTATTGTAAGGGAGAAATAGGAGTTGCCTCTTATAGGCTTCATCATAAACTCCCCCCCCCCCCCCCTCCCCACCTGCCAGCTATGTTCCAGTGAGGTTTGATGCTCCCGTCCCCTAGCTTTTCGAGTCTCTCAATTTTTCTTTTCTCCTTCTGTGGGTTCTTTTTTTTTTTTGGATGATGGGGGATGTTGAGATAAGAGGATGGACTGTTGAGTTTTGCTCTCCTAAAAGTCTAGGGTAGTGGAACCCTCCATTATTCTATGCTGCTATGGTGGCAACTAGTGAGGCTAAAGTTAGATGCCACCAATATAAGACTCGAATCATCAACTTCATTTCAACTTTGCACAGCATTTGGTACAAAAATTGGAGAAATGATAAGGAATTACGAAATATATACTTGTTTGGACCTGTGGCTGTGCAACATATCCAGAAAGCAAACAAAGACAGAGACACATTTCTGAACTGGAAAATGTCAAAGACCCAGAACAGACTTCCAGTCCAAGCCAAGATCTAGAGTGTAAGGCCACAAAATTCCTTTGTAGTACATGCCCACTTTGCTACCCTCTGGACAGCTTCAAGTTAGATCCCGTTCCTTGTCTTCAGCCTTCAGACACCCTTCTATTTCTTTCCTCTCAAATGGTCCAACAAATGGCATAAGGAATCATACTCCAAATTACTTCGGCCTTTGGAGATTAGACAACATCTGTGCATTTTATAAAAAGGAATTTCAGTCTTGGGGGAGGGACCCAACCATAATCAAATAAAAAGGCCAGATTATACTTCACGAATTGACATAATTCTAGACCACATCTTCATAGCCATACATTACATCTACTGGCCAAACTGACACCTCTACTCTTAAATTGGTCTAGAATTAGACGTTCTTAAGTGACAGCCCATAAGTAAAAACTCCAATTCTTGGAGGAACATTAGATTCCATATTACAGCTGTCTTTAATTTCAGAATATTCCCTTCTTAACAGAAAACTCACCTTTCACACTAATTTCCATCTCGTTCTGTCTCTATGGAGGAGGAGTCTATACAGATATTTTGTAATCTTTGAAGAAGATCTGCACACTGGTCCAGTTCATGATCCAAAAGTTTCTAAACAGAGGCACCAGTACTTATACCCATGCTCTATCTCTAAGACCTGATTTGTCATTGGATTCTTTTGAGTAGACAAACTGTATAATCTCCCATATAGCTCACACAACCTTGCCTGTGGCAGTCATTCATCCTCCCAAACTTCAAACATTCCCCAGAACAAAAGAACAATTTGCTAAAAGATCTCCATGCAGCTAGATAATATTATTCTATACTGAAACACCAAGAGGTTCTCTAGCTTGTTTAGGTGCCCAGTTACCACAAGAGAGTCTATAGTTGCAAAAAAATAACTTCCTTCCATGAGACAAACCCTCATTGCTCAATTTTCACAGCCAGTTTGTTAATAAAGCCTTATTTATAAAATTTGGATGACAGACTCCTAGGCATCTCAACCTTCTAGGCTAAGACACGAACTCCAACTTACCAAATTAAAGCGGCACCTCTTTTTCCTGTCTTCCACTCCTTCCCGTATGAAATCTCTAATGATCTTCTCCATTTTTCTGACACCTCAGAGGGGCAAGCAGAATTGACATAAGATAAACTGGGGCCCTATTAAGAGTACTCCTTGTGAGAGTCACTCTACCATCCGAAGGCAGATGTCTCTTTTTCCATATTGGTAGGCTTTCTCCATCCTTTCTAATGTAGAGTTCCACATTTCTGAAGATCTTCTGTTGATGGAGTAACCTGTGGAGTCTTATTTGAGAATACTGAAAAGACATCCTTCTAAGATCTCATTAACATTGTCCAATACGACCCAAGAGAGTGATCCCATTTTTGTTAAGATTTGGGTTGTTGGGAGAATTCCCAAAGGGTTGATGGGATTCTATAAGCCTAAAGGATTAGGTTTAGAAACTGAGATTAAAACCAGAACCATGGTGAAGGGATATAGATCACATTCAAGAGAAATTAATTATCTGATGATCAGAAATTCAGATTTAAGGGCACAACCTTGGTCGACGGTCTGAATTATAGAGGAGAACAACTCCTCAAAAGATGAGTCTGATCCAATGGTCTAATCTATATTTATAAAGATATTCTTTTAGGGATAGGATTCTTTTAAAACATAATGGCAGAATTGACTACTGATAGAAGATCATAATGAATTCAAAGCAGTAATCAAAAGTGCACTAAAACAACAACAGATTTTAGCAATAATATAAGGATACATCGAAAATTAATTCTGATCTCAAAGTTAGAGAAGAACTAGGACTCTAACTTGAAGTAGGACTCTAAACGGCAGCAAGATCAAACTTTGAAACTGTGGGTATGTTTAGAATACTATCCAATTACCAATTATGGAACCAGATTTAAAATCTCAGATGGAAAATGGAGAAATAAATAGCTAACAAGTAAGGTATGCACATGAACAGAATTGGACATGAAGGTGCTACAGAAGCTTCCAAAGTACTTGTGTGTGTGCATACATCAAGATGAATTCTGATTTGGTTTCTTTTTCTTACTCTGGGTTCCAGTGTTTGTGTTGCTGCATACAGTGCCACTGCTGTATGAGAAGCATGAGGATCATGTGGATACTTTTGCTAAGAAAGCAATGGTAGAAATCAATAAGCAATATGCAGTATTGGACATGAAGGTGCTACAGAAGCTTCCAAGGTGCCCCTTTAACAGCAAGGATAACAAGCAGCACTGAAGATTAAGTCACAAAGCAACAACAGCCTCTGCAGAGCTAATCCTCTGTCATTGCGATTTTTCTGCCCTCCATATTTGGCTTCCTGGATAGTCTACTGCCATAATTATTATATACTGTAGTCTTTTATCCAAAGGCCATGGGCAGTGATCATAGTCCCCCTCCCCCCTGCTCCACTTCCTTTTTCCTCTTTGAGCCCCATACTGTTTGCTCTCTTGGTTTCTTTGTAGAGAAGTGGAAAACTTTCCTGATTTTGGACATGACTTGAAGTGTGAGAGGCCAGTTTATCAAAATTTTGTGATGAGGCTAAAATTTGCATCCTGTGAGAGGCTTGCTATTAGAAGGGCATGGAAATTGTATTTTCAGGCCATAAAATTTCTCTTATTTGTATTTTTGGGGGTTTGCCTTTTGCAATTTTTTCTTTTAGATCAGAAAAATCTTATCTATGGCTTTACTTGTTTAAACGTCAAAAATGAAAAAATTATGGAGCATTGGGCTTAAACAAAAATAGTATTCAATAGTTTTGATAGATATGGATTAATGTTGAGTAGAACCAACCAAGAGGATACTTTGGATGTTTTCAACAATATATCCCCTTACCTTCCGCACCATTATCACTTGGAACCAGCATTCAGAGAGAAAAGAGCCTAAGAAACGGTAATTTTCTAACCGGCCTTACAGCATCATGCATATATCACCAAATGTCTAACGCCACCAAATTAGCTAAAGTATGCAACTAGATTACACTACGATTAAAAAGAATTATCAAAATCGATTCTTCACTTAAAAAGAAAGAAAAAACAAATCGAAGCAGCTTCTTATATATTAAGTTATCAATCAGTAGAGCCAAAAATAAATTGCACATCCTTCGAGCACACACATGACAACAGTAATAAGAAATTTCTATTGCATATACAAATACAAAACAAGCCAGAATTCTGATAACTAATCAGTGTGGACAACAGAAGACCATAGCTTGACCTCTCATGTACAATACCTAATTAATCTCACAGAATCACCAGCAGGTGAGTGGCGACGAGAAATTAACTATTTAATATTATGTTAAAAATATATTCAAAAAAAAAAATGGAGTGTAAAGCAGAAAGAATGCATACACATCTTGAATTAAACGCCAAGGGAGTAGATGAACATCCGATCCGAATGGGCCCAATCCAATTTGTATGACCGTGTGCGTATCCATAAGTCAGAACTGAGTCCTGTATCTGCATTCCGAATCGTTCACGGTTCGATTGCGGACATTCACGGTGACATTGCAAGAGGTAGAGGACACCAAATGATGCTTAAACAGATTTAGAATGATTACCCTCCCAGAAATTCTCGTGTAAGTAGAGAGGGGCAGCGTACCGGATAAGACATCGGAGTAGAATTTGGAATCGAACAGCAGCCGATCGGCCAATATGGTAACGGTTGTGTTCATCTCAGCTGTTCCCTCGGGTGATATGTTACCTGGGGGTATCGCCGCTTCCCCTACGACTTCACCTCTGTAATACAGGAGAGCAGAACTGTTGCCGTACTTGAAACCGGCCTTGTTGGGGTTCTTAACTGAAATATCCATGTTAAGGCTCAGATTCAAATCTACTCTTATTGCAGGGTCTAGTGAAACTTTGAGACCCTCGACGTTGATAGACTTGATCGCAGTCACTGTGTGTTTGGGTTTGAACACTGTGGACCCTAGAATCACAGCAACAACAACCACCAAAAGAAGCAATCCTAATATCCAACCCAGACAAATACAACGTTTTCTTCTTCTGCTCTTCTGCTTCGTATTTCCATCCTTCGGAACTGCTGGGTCCATGGAAACAAATAAGATCAGGAGGAAGCCTTCGATGGTTGGGACTTTGGATCTTGGAGGGACAAAAAACATAAGGAGGGAAAACAAACTTGCTGCTACTCGCCGTTGGAACTTGGAAGTAACTAAAATACTAAATACGTGAACACAGAGGAACGAATAAATCCAGACCCCTTTCACCTGACAACTTGCTACTTGCCGACACTACATTCCACACTTCACCCGACACATGAGACTTATTTATTGGGAAAATTACACGATTACCCATTTTTGGGTTTTCCTTTACAAAATTACCCATTCTGTGTTTCACTTAACAAAAATGCATAATATTAGGTTTGGTTTCACAAAAATAACCAAAACATTGTTGCTCTTTTACTTATGCATGTTTTTTTTTACTTTTTAACCCCTCCACCTTCTCTTCTCCGATCACAGTGTCCACCCTTGCAATCCTCCACCCCGTCGGCCCCCATCTCTACAGATCATTGCTGCCGCCCACCGCCAATTTGAACTTGCAAATCTCACATCCTAAACGCCACGACACCTCCATCGCACTCTTCCTCAATCAACAAATCCTCCGGCACCTGCAAACCCTTCAGGCAAGCAAAATCGACAAAGCACCTGAAAGGAACCACAAGTACATCGAAGCTTGGCACTGCCGCCATCAATACCAGTAGCCTCCTATCTATCTTACTCCATCTGGAAAAGAAAAAATAAATAAATAACTGGTTCGAAGTCTCTCGTGAATGAACTAATGATCTAGGGTTCCAGAGGTAATAATTTTAATATCTTTCTCATTTTAGCCAGGGATAATTAGATGATTGTTTTTCTTTGATCGCCACCATTAATCTACTGAGATGCACAATGAGGACACAAAAATAATTTTATTCATGTTTATTTCTCTCCTTTTATTGTTCTAATTTGAGTTTTTTTTTGCTTTAATTGGACTTATACGGCCCCATAATTGAAAGGGAGATGGAGATGAGTCATTTAAATGGGTTGATGTCTTCTTCCTCCTCATAGGACTTGTCCTTGAACTCCTAAAATCAGCCTCAAAATTTTCGTCGAAGCCGGCAAACATGTGGCATTGCATGTCGTGGGTTCTCACAAGAGCGGTGGGGCGTCATAGGTAGTGGGTTCTCACAAGAGCGATGGGATTGGGGGCTATTGCAATAAGGGGTGTGTGGGAGTTGGTGGCTGGTGAGCATGGTGGAAGGGAGAGGTAGTGAAGGCAATGGGAGTGGTGGTGGACGAGATGGCAGCAACGGCATTGATATGTTGAAGATGAGGGGATGGGGGATAAGCTGGTATAGGGAATTAAGGGCAAAAACGTCAAAATCTGTTGGAGGATGAAGGAAAATCACAGTTTTGATTAGTTTTGTAAACCCAAACATGTTTTTGTATTTTTTTATATCTAAAATCTATAGTGGATAGTTTTGTAAGGAGAAACCTAAAAATGGGTAATCATATAATTTTCCCTTATTTATTTATGGAAAATTTACCATACCCTCTGGAGAATGCCAGAATGATATGACCAACCCCCTCTGTTTTACCAAATTATTTTCAGATCCCTTGTCAGTCACTGTTAAGGAATATACCTTATATGCTAATGTCATCTACTATATTTTTTGTAAAATACCAAAATACCCTTAGTACATTAGCAAGCATGTGAGACCTATATCCTCACACTTGTGAGTCTAATAAAAAAAGTCTAAAACGAAGTACTCACCGTCTCACCGACCACTGAGCACCACAGGAATAACGATAATCTGATGGAACTGTGTTTGGATTGGAGAAATCTCCGGGCTTTAAAAGCTGTTGGGGGCCACCATCGGATTTCGATGGAATTTCAGCTAAATTTCAAATGATAAAACATTGACGTTACTCTCGAACGAAAACCTCAGCTTGACTTCCTTCGTCATCTATCTCTCTCTCTCTCTCTCACTCTCTCTCTCTATTATGAAAGAACTCAGAAGATTGTTTTTCTACCTTTATGCCGCTGCTGTGAGAGATCCTGTGTATATGTGTGTGGAGAGAGAAAAAGAGAGAGATGGTGAAACCATGTACTTCAATTCCAATTTTAATCTCTTCGCTTCTCCCTTCTCGTTGCAAACTTATCACCTGGAACAACCCTTAGACCCTCCAATTCCAAGACCACCTGGACCATCTCCCAACAATACTCTCTCTCTGGTTTCATCACCATCACCACAACAAACCCACCTTCCTTCACACTACAATTTCCTATTACGACATTCCAGTCTTGAAAGCCGGTGGCAAATTTGGCATCGTCAACTTAGATGGATCCTTTCAATTCCTCCAAAATGGCAATCTTAGTATCCTTAACAACAATGGCAGCGTCATTTGGGAATTCGACACCGCCAATCGTGGCATTACTACTGCGACATTGGATGATTTAGGTAATCTCTCCTTAAAGAACGACTCTGTTTCTATTTGGCCCACTTTTGATACTACATTTCCAGTCCAGACACAAACACAAAAACCTGCCATCAAGACCTCTCAGCCGAGCTATTCGATGGCGTGAATGAGGAGACTTGTTGGAAAAATCTCAACCACAGCCGGTGCTGCCAATACTAGCCGTGTGATTATTTGTGGCACATGCTAGGTCCAAGCTGCAGGTGCCGACGGACACTCTGGCATCTACATTGGATGATTTGGACGGCACAACCGAGTCATAATCCAACTCCCGATCTCTCTCACCCTCTCTCATCGCCCACTGAACAAATGAGATCATCTTAAGATTGCAAGTAAATCTCTCTCTCTCTCTCTCTCTACCCATCCCCATGTGTTTGTTCCTCATAATTATGGTTATTCTCTGGTTAGATTCTTGTTTTACTGTTTCTGCAATAATTAAAAAGATAAAATTTGGAAATTCTTTCTTCCTCGGCAATTTGATTTATATCTTGATTCAGAGCTATTCAACGGCGTGAATGAGGCTTGCGGTAAAAACCTCGACCACAGTTGATGCTGCATGTACCAGCCGTGTGGTTATTCGTGGCACATGCTAGGTCGGTGTTGTAGGTGCCAACGGACGCTTTTTAGTGAAAACGGTATAATGGTCATTTTATCTCTTGACTTAACCATGACTGAAGGCAAGGTGTCTGAGTATAATTTGGTGAAACAGATGGGGTGGTCTTATCATTGTGGCATTCTCCAGGGGTGGCGCGATAAATTTCCCTTTATTTATTTATTGGATAAGAAGAAAACTTATTTATCAAGGTTCGAACTTCTAACAAACGATAATTTGTCTTTAAAAAAAAATAAAAACAAAAAACAAAGGATATTTTGTTTTTACTCACAACAAAAAATAAAAATAAAAATGTAAGAGTAGTATTTTTTTTTTTGGATTCTATTTAATTTCGTTTTTACTTATAAAATTTTGTATACGTGGTAAGTATTAGTATATGTCAAGTGTCGGAAGGTCCAAATGTTTCTACATGCTTAAATAGCATGTCACGTGGATATTCATACTTTCGTGCAAATGTTTACTGACTTTGTTCACAAAGAAAATAAAAAAGAGAAAAAATTAAAATTTTAAATACAATAAATAAAATTTCGACAAAATAAAATTTCTCGCCCCTTAAACCAACAAAAAAGGAGAAGGTGTTTCTCGAAAATGATTAAGGCAGTGATTTTCGATAGTCTTCTTTCTTCTATCACAACAAAGGATCAAAGCCGATTTCTATGTTAGAAGGAAAAAATTAAAATTAAAATTTGGAAATTATTTTATATTTAATTGATCTTTTTTTATAGATTTTTGTTTTACATTCAAATTCTTTTGATTTAAAATGTAAAATAAAAATATAAAGAAGCATGTTACTGGATCACGTGGACTTTGCATTAGTGTATGGATCACTGAAGAAGTGCATAAGGGCAGAACAAATGGGGTGGATTTTTGGTTTTTCATAGGGTCAGGGCCATCATTTCTCTGATACAAATTACATGTAAATTGTATCATTACTATATATGGTGAGAAATTTAAGTAATTTATTCTATCATATAGGGTAATAATTATAAGGAAAAGTGTATTTCTTTTGTGTGCGTAAGGACCAATAAAAGTGCATGAGGAGACATCCACAAAAACATCATTTTCCATTCAATGAGAGAGGGGGGGGGGGTGGTCATTTCACCCCATTTGTCTAGGCACAAGGGCCACACTCCTCATAGAAAACATTTTATCTTATAATTTTTTTTTTAATTTTATTTTAATTTAAAACTTTTCACTTTTCTTACTTTGATTTCACTTGCAAGTTGAACCAAAAGTAGCCATAGTAGAACAAATGGCTAGGGGCTCATGGATGATGATCTCCGTGTCCAATTTGTTGTTATATGGCATGTCACAGTGGATTGATCCAAATCATTAAATTTAGGCCGAATCCTCTCTAATGTGCCAATCCCTCCAGTATGCTTTTGATAGCTAGTAGCATCAGGCATGCACCCCTAGGAAATGAGATCATCTCAAGTGCACCCAGTGTGCACTGGACAGCTAAAGGCACTTGGGGTGCATGTCTAGTGTCAATAGCTATCCAATGTGTTGGAGATTGGATGCATGAGAGAGGATTTGAATCCCACCCCAAACGCCTCCCAATTGTCCGATGTAAACTGAAAGGATTGGCGCACTTAAAAGAGGATCTTTTTATGAGTATACCAACAAGCTTAATAGAGTGATGTGGCATTGTCAATAATTAAGCCTAAGTTTGGTGGTGAAGAAAAGAAAGAAAAAAAATTATATAGTGTACGACAACCTCCCTTTTAGGAATGGTTGTCAATGAACCCTTTCCAACTGCTATGGCTTTGAGAGACATGCTCATGACCATTTGGGAACCTAAAGGTGCCATCTTCATATGTTGCTCTGACAAGGGACGGTTCTTTGTTGATTTTTTCTCTTATGAAGGTAAGAAGGGTGTGGTAAGCTATTCACCATGGTGGTGTGATAAGTTTCTGCTCCAACTTGGTGTTTGTCCCTTTGATTCTGAAGCATCACAAAGAGATGGAATCCACTCCAATCTAGGTTCTAATCGAAAAAATTCCTGCTGATGCATTCTCATTTCTTAATGTCCACAATGCTGTTTCATGTATGGGGAAAATTTTAGACCTCATCCTCAACCTGCTTGAAATCGGTCTTCCATCCAACACTGCAAGAGTGAAGATTGCTATCGAGAAAAATCGGCCAGTGTGCCTCAACTCCACCATCAATCTCTACAATGGAGAACCCATTTTTGTGAACTTCAAATTTGAGTTAACTTCGGTGTGCTTTCTGTGTGGCTGCATCACCCACCATGTGGAGCTATGCCATGAGGTAACCAAGCATTGTGACCCTTCCATCCCTCTCCCTTACAAAGATGCCTTAACAAAACCCTTATTTGTCAACCTAAGAAGACCCCTTATCACCATAGATACTGAACTAGCCTCGTTCCTTGTGATGGCTCCCGTCTCAATGGCCACGCTTGGTGGCACTCTGTCACATGGACGAGCGATCCCATCGAATGCAGATAACGAGCCTTCATGTCTCCAAGCCCTACCACCAACCTTTGCAACCTCATCCATGTCAGTCGTCCAAAACATGCCCTTTCCTAACAACCGTGCTGAATTGTCCGCATCCCTATCCACATTATACAAGCTGGAATACCCTCTTTGGCTGCAAAATTTCCTTTCCCTGTACACAAATATGTTGGCTCCTTTTACCCATGTTGTGGTCCCCTCCTCTATCTTCTTCGCCCCAATCCCATTTGGGATACCATCGGTGAATCCTATGTTCGTGGGATTGCCAGCATCTACTGGCGAATGTAGTGGGTTGCCCCTCAATGCCTCCCTCTTAACCACTGGTCTTTCACTTAAGTCTATTACTACAAAAGCTAATCGGCCAACCGCTTGTCAACTTCCATTCAACTCAAAGAATGACATCATTCCAGCTACCAAAAAGCAACATCAAAACCCATTCAACCAGCTAAACAATGCAAGCCATGTCACCATTAACTATAATTTCCCATCCCTGCAATCAACCCTGAACCAGCTCAATATGACTGGTGAAGGTGTACCTAAACGTCGGCCATGTAAAAGGACCCGTCTGGAACTACAGGATAATGGGACTTTCACCAACATTTGTGACCTAATTGCTGAAACCGATGACCCTGAACTTACCGTTGACCTACTGATGAAGAGATTCAAAGGGAGGGTTGTTCAAGAGGGTTGTGACAAGCTGGTTGAAGAGCCTGAACACTACGGAAAATAAACGAAGATGACTTTTCACAAGGGGGAGAGCCAGAAAGCTCCACGCAGGGCCGGGTATGTATCATTACCTTATTCCATCCTTTTTTCGGTTTATTTATCTTGCTTCTTTTACCTATGTTTAAGTTTAATGATCTCAGGTATAACCTTGAAAAGAAATATTGGAAAAGACAATTCTTCCCAGGGTAATAACCCCCTGTGTTACTTCAATCTTTCTCCTTTTTTCCATAAATCTATATTTTCAATCATCTATTACCTGTAATATCTAACTTGCTATCCACTTTGCACAACATAACCATTACTGTTGAGATCTATCTTAGCAGTTCTTTTTTCCCTTCAAATCGTTGTACATATACTATCTGTTGCTAGTTCCTATTGCAGCTTTTTCTTCACAATGCATATTTTAAGTTGGAATGTTAGAGGATTGCACACAAACACTACTAAAGGGTGCCTTCTTTCCCATGTTAGAGCTACTGATCCTAATATTATTTTCTTGTGTGAGAAAAAAATTAGTGATCATAGCTCTTTTAAATTGCATCCGCACCTAATGACTTTTAACTATTCCCATTTATAAATAGCATGGGGAATAATGGTAAAATGGGAGACATGTGGCTCCTGTTGAAACCCTCTTTATCCATTAGCTCCATTCATTTGGATCCGGGTATCTTTACCATTATGGTCAACCCTACAGTAGACATTCCCATATGTTGGGCCTTGGTTTGCCTTTATGCCCCTCCACATCCCAAACCTCGATCAGAATTTTGGTCAATGTTAAATACCCACCTTGCATCTATCAAGACCCCTTTTGTTTTCATAGGAGACTTTAATGAAATCATTTCTCAAGAACAAAAAATTGGAGGGAACCCTTTCAAGCCTACTAGTTCTATCCATCTATTGGAAAATATTTTGTCAACACATAACTTGCACCTTATCCAACTCATGGATAACCCCTTTCACATGGTCTAACAAACAGAAACCACCCAATTTAATCAAAGAGTGCCTGGATAGAGTTTATGCAAACCTTGATTGGATATCTATATGTCCCAATCCTTTACTTGCCAAACTTGCCTTTATCAGATCGGATTATAACCCGATTGTTCTTAACACATCGGAGAAAATTGCCAAATCCAAAAAATTTTTTCACTACCAACATGCTTGGATGGCTCACCCAGAATTCTACTCCTTCTGCCAAGGTAAGTGGATATCCCTAGAGGACAACTGCTTATCCACGAAACTTGCAGCATTAAGTAGAATTATGGCCAAACGGAACTGGGAAACTTTTGGACATATAAATAACATGAAATCTAATTTTTTTTTATCCCATTATCTTTTCCTGAAAAATAAGGAATTGAACCATTTCCATAATACTAACCACAATTTGGAGTGGCTCCATAATAAGGTAAGTTGGATTTTGGATGCAGAGGAAAGATTTTGGCACCAAAAGTCAAGACAATCTTACATCAAGGATGGTGACATAAATACAAGGTACTATTACTTTGTTTCTAAGGTAAATCACCATAAGAGGAAACCTGAATTCATTGTTAACAATTATGGGGAAAAAATATCTTTCCCTAGGGCAATTGTAGTAGAATTTGCAAATTTCCTCTCACAACTTTTCTCTACAACCAACCCCCTAGACCCAACCTTCATTGAATGCCTATTTCCCCTCTGGATTCATATCAACTCAGCTTGATTACGGAGCCCCCATCACCAATGGAAATTAGAAATATTGTCTTCTCCATCGGCCCCTTCAAAGCTCTAGGGTCTGATGGTTTCCAGACAATATTTTTCCAGAAGTGTTGGGATTTCCTATCCAAAGACGTGTAAATTTGTGTTGGATTTTTTCTATTCAACCAACATTCCATCATTTGCCAACCGTAACCTTTTTTGCCTGATCCCCAAAAAAGACAATGCTCAATTGGTTAATGACTATAGACCAATAAGTCTTTGCAATGTGTCCTACAAGATCATTACGAAACTTCTGGCTACACGGTTAAAACCATTTTTGTACACTTTCATATCCCCCTGCTAGGTTGCTTTATCCCAGGTAGACAAATTACCTACAATATTATTATTGCACAAGAAATATTTAATTTCTTAAAAAGGAAAAAGGGCAAGTCGGGGTTTGTTGCTATTAAACTTGACATGGCCAAGGCCTATAACAAGGTGGAATGGAGCTTCCTCATAGCTCTCTTTAGATTCCTGGGTTTTGGAGAGAAGTGGATTGCTATGATCAATAACCTTATTAGTACCACTTCATTCTCCATTAAAATTAATGGATCGGGTTTCAATCACTTTACTACCTCGAGAGGGATTTGACAATGATGTCCCCTCAACCCATTCCTCTTTATCATTGTCATGGAAGCACTCTCTAGACTCTTAGCAACCTACATGGATCTTAACCTTTTTAGAGGCATTAAAATTGCTTGGCAAGCCCCTAAAATCACTCACATTTTCTTTGCCGATGACAGTTTTATTTTATGCGGAGCAAATCATGAAGACTTGAAGACAATTAAATGCATTATGGAGCTATTCTCTAATCTCTCTGGTCTCACCATAATTTTTGACAAGAGTGGCCTGGCCTTTAACTCTAACATTGATAACCACACCAAGAAGGAGCTGTGTAAAACCATTGGCATCCATGAGATGGATAATAAATCTGTCTACTTAGGAACCAACCTGTTTCATCCAAAGCCCAAGTATCTCTCGATCACCAACCTCATTAAGAGAGTCAAAGGAAAACTTAGTCTTTGGAAATCTAAATTGCTCTCCTATACTGGAAGAAGTATACTTATCCAATCTACCTTGGCTTCTACCCCGTCATACCTAATGAACTGTTTTGCTCTCCCTAAAAATATTTGCAAGAAACTGGACTCTATTTACCTTCATTTTTGCAATGAAGATCAGGGGGATGAGAAGAAGTGCCACCTCATTGGATGGGAGAAAATTTGCCAACCCAAATCGAATATAGGCCTTGGAATTAGGAATTTTGAAACACACAACATGACCCTTCTACTCAAACTGAGTTGGAGATTATTAAATTGTGATAGCTGTATTTGGGCTAGGGTTCTCAAAGCCAAATACTTTCACATCAGATCTATTTTCCATCAAAAGACAATAAAGGCACGGGGGTCTTTCTGCTGGAATAGTATTGCCAAGATTATCCCAACCTTAAAGGAGATGGTCATAAGGAAAATTGGAGATGGTAATTCCTCATTCCTGTGGAATGACCCTTGGGTGCAAAGAAGGAGGACCATCATCGATCTTTCCTACTTTAATAACTCTAACCCTCAACTGACTCTGGTAAGTGAACTTCTATCCTCTGGCCAATGGAACATTGCTAGGCTACACTCCCTTCTACCACCACAGTATGTGGAGAAAATTGCCCAAATACCATTATCTCAACAAACTGACAAATGGTGGTGCCTCCTTACTGAAAATGGATCCTTCAAAACTAACCGGGCAGTTGAGTTCATATTGAACAAAGCTTTGACAAGACCCACGGTTTGCCCCAAAAGATGTAGTTGTTCCTCCCCTTGCTCTAAGTGGTGGCCTTTCTCATTTGGAGAATTATCAACAATGGTCTCCCAACTAAGGACAAATTGTCCAGATGGGTAGACATTGATCCAATTTGTGGAAGATGCCACAACAATAGAGAAACCTTGCAACATGTGTTTTTTGAATGTGAAGAATCCAAATGGATATGGTACGTGGGGCCATTAGGTTTCAAACTGGATCTTACCCCAACTTCATCTGTGAACCAGATGATAATACTTTGTTTTAATTCTGGCATTATCCCCAAAACATACCTAAATTGGTTTTTCTCCATTTTCATGTTCACCACGTACTTCATTTAGAAACATAGGAATCAATATGTTTTCAATGATCATAAACTATTATGGCAATAAGTTGTTAAGCAGGTTGATTATTGGATCTCTTATGGGATACCAAACAATGGCCCGAAAAATCAAGTAATCCCTGATCCAATATCCACCGAACATCTCACACCACCACAAACAAACACCAACATCATCATTATCACCAGTGTTAAGAACAAATGGTTAACGAATACTGCATTGGCTCTATGTTTTATCTCACAGGGAAATTGTCTTCTAATGGAAACTAATTATTGCCTGACAGGAGAGGATGGTGGGTTGGAGGTGCTAGGGCTTATAAAAGGAATGTCAAAAGCTAGGAAAGCGTGCATGGAGGTCGATTATGTTTAGAGATGTGCTAAGGAACTCGAATGACTACTAGATAAAAAGGAAGATAGGTTGCTTAATAGGTGGCCAAAAACTTTAATCTTAGCATGCATAGAATTAGAAAAACACCAGCATTACCCCAAATTTTGTTTAACAAATACTAATAGCTATATGGGGTATTCAAAACACTAGCAAAAGAGGCGATACTCAAAAAGCGCTATATTTGCATGATGGATATGCTATGTAATGTGTAATTTCCCTTTGCTTATCTGTTGAATAAAAAAGAAAAAAAATTGAATCTTATTTTCTTTTCATTTCTTTTAGGTATTGGTTATCAAACATAGCCCAAAATTTTAAAGAGAATCACAATCAGTGCTTTCCTATAGGGGTCCACAACATTCAAACGGTGGCGCTTGGTCATATTTTATTCTCATTTCTACCACGACTCTTTTGATCACAAGATCGGACGCCAAACTGAATGAAATCCGGCCTAATAATCTCTACGCTTTTTCAGGGCCTTCCTTTCAAACGTTTTCAACTCTTGGCTCCCCCCGATCTCCCCCGAGCCCCCTTTCCCCCCAACACCTCCCCCCTGCGACTGTGGGTGTGTCTGAGAGACACGGCGATTTTATCATTTTATTGTTGTCTTCCCCCCCTCCCCGTGGGTGGTGGGAAGTCCCCAAATCCAACCCCTATATTATTGATCATTGGGTGGGAGGAGCAGTGTGTGTTTAAGGCTCTTCTCTCATTTGTTTGAGGCTTTTCTTTGTACGTAATCCGTTCTGCCAAAGCCCTAGACCCTTTTATTTTTGAAATTTTACTCCCTTTGAGGGCTCTAGGGTTTATGTTGAAGTATTGGTTTTTGATCTTGTTTTCGCCTGTTCCTGCCGTCTTCCAGATGTAGAGGGTTTCGGTCTGTACTTATAGCTTGAGTTTCTGTTTATTGAGAGGCAGGCCAATTAATGGCATCGTTAACTTATTTTTCTTGCTGAAATGCGATTTCGCTATCACACGACTGATTTCTTGGGGTTTTCGAAATGGACGGAAGGCGGATTTCCGTCAGCCCTCGCCCTTGCTGTGGTCGCCGGATTTTGGCTAAGAAACGCCCCCTCGTTGATGGATTTGTCAACAGCGTGAAGAAGCTGCAGAGACGAGAGATATGCTCAAAGAGAGACCGTGCTTTTAGTATGAGCAATGCCCAGGAACGGTTCAGGAATATACGTCTTCAGGTAAGAACCCCCCGGGTGGTTCTTTTCGTTTCCGCTGTCTGGATACTTGTCCGACCTTGTTTCTGCTTTTACATATGTTACATAGTGATACTTCCGTGCTTATACTCTTCCTTTCGAATGGGGATCCTCCACTGCTCACCACTTTGACACTTCCCCTTTCCCATCGACCCTTCGGCTGTTAGCTAGTCGATAGGATTATCTGTAGAGGACACTTAAATTGTTCTAATTCAAGTTATTTACGAGTTAGTTCAGAGCGGGTTGCTTCCGGATTGGTGTCATCTCAGTTCAAGCTATTGAATTTGTTAAATAGCCCCGCAGAATAGAGTTGTTGTTATGCGTTATGTCTGGGAATTACTAAGTCAAGTTGTACTGAACTTTTAGTAACACCAACTTGGAAAATTTCGTTGAAATAAATTCCAGTAAAACTGGCACATTTGGTCCTTTTTTTGGGCTCTTCAACCATAATATTGTATGTCAACCTAAGTAGTTTTGATGGAGTTCGTTCTGTTGAGCTACTTGCTTTTTTGGTGAGAGCATGTTGCCCGGTCTATCATTTTTCTAGCTTGCAAAGTGCAGACAAGTAGCTTGAACACCCCCCAAAAAAAATAAAAATGCAATAACACATTTCTGAGATTCTGTGTTATAGAATGTATAACTGTAGCTCTTTAGTGCAATAACACTTTTCTGAGATCCATTTTAATAGAATGCATTAGTGTAGCTCTTTAGTCCAATAACACTTGTCTGAGATTACACAAGAATAGTTTCTAGTCTCTTGAACTACTTTTAAATTTGATAAAATCTTAGTTGAAAAGTAAGCTGATCGTAACTCAAAGTAAGGGTGATGCTACATGTATATGAATTTAGGTGTGTTATAAATTCTTAATGCGTATTAGTTAAAGCAAGTTAAAGCCCAGCATAAGCTTTAGGAAAAGAAAGGAAACATCCAACTAAGACTATGTTCAGCTAGTTTACGTTTGAGGAATGCAAAGAAGTCTCCAAACATTGGGCCTTGCAGTGTTCACAATGTGTTAAATGTGACTTGCATAGACGGGGAAAGTGTCCTATGAATCATAGCACTAGACTCTGGAGTTAGGTTCTATTAACCAAAGGACAACACTGTTTCAACTAAAGCCCCATATAATACTTGCAGCCATGGTTCTCATGGCACCAAGGCAAGCCCAGATGGCAGCTGGGCAACTTGGTGCCTTCATAACTCAGGGTTGGCAAAGGCAAGCCATAATTAAGGGATGAATAAATACAACATTAAGCTTCTACTGTCATATTTAACAAAACGTGGTGACCACATGCCTTTTTTCTTCCCTTCTTTTTTTTTTTTTGGGGGGGGGGGGTGTAGGGTAGGTGTGGCTCTTGGATAGATGTGACATCATGACCATGGCTGGAATGGTTAGTTCACGATGGACTGGATAGAAAGTAAAATCAGATGCATTAAAAATTTTTCTTAGCTGTATGGAAAACAATTCATATTTGGAAAGCTCTACAAAAATTTGAAGGAGAATAATCTTTCTTTGGTGGTGTTTTGATCCTGGTTTATAGTATATGGTAACCTTTTGTATATTACAAGTGCTACTAGGCTATCGTCCGTGAGAATTCAGTGGAATATTTTGTGTAGTAATGAAAAGTAACTTAGAAGATTTAGTCTTGAATTCTAGTGGGTTTCAAATGGGGTTTCAATAGACTAACAAAGGTTTGGGTTGAAAATGATGTGGCTGAAAGGTGGTGTTAATTCTAGAGAGAAAATCTGGTTCCTCTACCACGAAACCAATCAGCTAGGGTTGGGGGCTTCCTGATGCAGAGGTCGAGCTGAAAAAGAAGAAGAAAACTGCTGTTGCAACATCACAGCTGTCAGAGCCAGTGTTAAGCCAGTTTGGCAGTGTCACAGCCGTCGTGACAGCCACCATGACATAGTGTCCTTATTCTGTTATATTTTGTTTTATGAATAAAAAGAAGTGGCTATACAATTCCCCTACGATTTTGAGATTCAAACATGGTTTTTGCTTGTTAATTCTGTGAGATTCAACTCATTCAAGGACCTTTATTGTGAGATGCGGTGACACCCCTGGTGGGATGCCAAGGTAGCCTGGTGGGATCCCTGGCCCTGCAGTTCAGGTGGGACTCCTAAACATGCTTTTCAATGCCTTGGATGTCTTGTTGATGTTGCCTTGCATTCAGGCTGCTCCAATGCCTTGGGTCACTTAGACGCTGTGACGACTATGCTTCTGAACATATCCTTCCTCTTGTTCTCTTATTTTTTTTCCAGCTCTTAGAACCAGATTCAGGCCATTGATTTAGCAGCTATTTGTTGATTTATTTCCGCACTTTTGCCTTTGACCTGTGATTACTATTTTGTTGCTGCTTGTTGAGTTTTACTACTGGTTACTATTTTCATCATTTACTATTTCTGACCCTGGTTTTCTACGATATTTTTTTATGCCTAATTTTGTAATTCTGGTTCTGGTTCTACCTGCTATTTCTGTAACATGTTTCTAATATCTTCTAATTACTATTTCTGAATCTGGTTTCTACTCAGTAAGTTTCTAGAATTTGGTCCACTTTTGTCTATATATTTTCTGAGTTTCTAAGAATCTTCAAAATCTTGGTAGTTACCAAATTTGAAACTGACTCTGAGTTGCAATTTTGGAAGTTACTATAGTGGAGTTTTTATCTCTGGCAATCACCAATTCTGTTTTCTATTTTGGGTGGCTAATGTCTGTGATCCCAGAATTTCCCTTGGTTTTCTAATCCCTAATTCCTTAAAAAGTGACCTAGAATTTCATTACTTTCCTCTCACTTTGGAAAACTATTTGCAATACCAGGTTGTGTGTCCTTTGTGTCCTTCAAGTTGTTGGAAGGTTTATTTTTCTTTCAGTGACTATTAGAAGCTTGGCTTTTCTTCACTATGGAAAACTGGGATCTGAATTAGTGGAATTGAATTCCCATTATTTCTTTTCTGTCATCTCGTTTGGAAAAGTAACATGTTACACATCTACTTGTATTTTGATTCATATTCATAACACCTCTGGTGCATATTATGTTGGAGTCTTGAATCTGTGCTTACAATAACTTGTTCAATTGTCTTTTTGCATCAGGAGGAATATGATACTCATGATCCCAAGGGACATTGTTCCTTCATACTACCTTTTCTAAAGAAGAGATCAAAAATTATTGAAATAGTGGCAGCCCGTGATATCGTTTTTGCTCTTGCACAATCTGGTGTCTGTGCAGCTTTTAGCAGAGGTAGTGGCACAGTCATTTATTAGAAGATAATTGTTGTGTTATGTTGTACTATATAATCAAACCAGAGGATACTTCACAGTGCATCTTTTGTTTTTTGGATTTGAAAATATGCAGAGACAAACCAGAGAATATGCTTTCTAAATGTGAGCCCTGATGAAGTCATCCGAAGTTTGTTTTACAATAAGAACAACGATTCACTTATTACTGTTTCGGTTTATGCATCAGACAACTTCAGTTCCTTAAAATGCAGAACCACGAGGATTGAGTGTGTTAAACCTCTCTCTTATCTATTTATCTATTTTTGGATTTCACTATGTTTTGCACTTCCTTTCTAACATAATGCTTTCTGTAAATATTTCTGTTTCTTACTAAATATTTACTTGTTTGAATGGTGTAGATACATCCGTAGAGGCAAACCTGATGCAGGTTTTGCTCTTTTTGAGTCAGAGTCGCTGAAGTGGCCGGGGTTTGTAGAGTTTGATGATGTAAATGGAAAAGTTCTCACTTACTCTGCACAGGATAGGTGATTTATTATCTAGGTTTTTGAACTTTCCGAATGTGTGCTTCTTCGGTAGAAGCTTTTGGATACAAGATTGTATGAATTTCCTTTTGCTTTCTCTTGTCAGTGTGTACAAGGTATTCGATTTGAAAAACTACACAATGTTGTATTCTATAACGGATAAGCATGTTCAAGAAATCAAGATCAGGTAAACTCTCTCTCTCTCTCTCTCTGATGCACATAGAGAGACTGGCTAAAACATGGTTTCGATTTCCTCTTTTGCTATTTTATATAAATTTTTTCATTGCATGTTTCATTACTCTGACAGAATGGGCATTCCTTGCCTTTATTTTGTAGTACATTACTGTTCCATAGACATAATGTACATTTTATACCACACCCCACCCCCACTCAACCCCCCCCCCCCCAAAAAAAAAAAAAAAAATGAAGGAAAGAAAAAGAAGGCAATGTGCCTATTTTCTTGTTCTTGCACTTTTATGGACTATCAAAACATTTCGCAGTTGAAGCCTGGGTTAGTGAAAGACTTTGGTCATTGAGTTTTCATTGTGGAAGGGTTTAGATTTTTGGATGGGCCTGTTGGGGAGCACCATTTGGTGCAAGCTGGTCCATGTGAACTTCAAGCCTGAAGACCTGGTCACTAATTCTTGGGAATTTTGGCTACCAAAAAGGGGTGATGCAGTTACTGACCTCAACAGGGACTTATGGGGAGTTGTTGATGCAGTTAGAGAACTGAGTTAATTGGGATTGATTTAATTTCTTTCCTTTTTTAGAATTAGTTTGGGAATCACGTTTATTTGAGTAGGATTTTACTTCTATTCTAGTTTAGTTAGTTTCCTTAATTATCTTGTTTTTCCTTTATATCAACCATGTAACTTGATGGAGATTTCAGACTTGGATTTTGGATTTGAATCTTAGTTTGGGTGAAACCATGGTTGTCAAGAGGTGTGGTAGCTCTCTCCTTTCTCTGTTCTTCTCTCTCTTTCTTCTTTACTTCTGTACTCTCCCTGCTGAAAATCCCCTGTTTCTGGTGGTATATGCAGCCCTAATCAAACTCTCAGATCTCCTTAGTGCTTGATCCGGTTAGGCCGAGGCTTTCTTCGAAGGTTTCCCCTTGGGCGACCTTAACCCTAGATTCTCATCTCAAATAGGTCCTCCTGTTTGAGAGATTCAAAACCTGAATCAGATCTGGACTTGACCTACCGCCAGATCCAAGTTGCAGCAGCAGTCAGTCTTCTTTGGTTGATGATTTGAGATATCCATTGGTCGGAAACGAGAGGCCATTGAGATTCCCACCTTTGTTGAAGTTTCAGGTTGATTAGTCCCAGTAGGATCTATATCATAAACTTCAACAAGACTTAGAATAGATCAGATTCAACAGTAAGAACAGATCTGAAAATAGACTCAGATTTAGGTCAAAACCTTGCATAAATTGTATCTGACAAAATAGGATCTGTTGGGCTGGAAATTTGGATGGAATGGAGATGCTATATGGAGGAACAAACCATAAAAAATTGAACAAAGTCTGCCGGCTGAATTGAGACTTATGCTGGTTGCAAGAAAAATGTAACTTTCGGTGAATCTTCAAGAACTTGAGCTGGAAGCATCAGATGATCTTCAAATTTGGATCGATTGGTCCTCTTAAGGTCCTCAACAAACCCTCGAAATCCTGTTAGGTAGCCTGTTTGTTTGTGTCTACTGTTCAGCAATCTTAGAGGGCATCAATCTCACTTTAAACAGTGGACAAAGATAAAAAAAATAGAAGAAGAAAAAAAGGATGAGGGTGAGAATCGATGGAGGAAGAAAGGGGGGATAGGGATGGCTATCTCAGCCTGGGTCTCTCATCCTCAACTCTCTCAGTTGATGAACAACCTATCTTAGGCCAAAATAGTAAGCACAGTTCGTGTCATTGTGTTACAGCAATGCTTCTTTATATATAGTGGAGGAGAAGTACTCAATTGCATAGAAAGATCGAAAATAGGAATCAACAAGAAAATAGAAACGAGACTTCTCTATTGCTAAAACTAAAAATTTGGAGACCAAAAAACTATAAATATAGAAATAAAAAACCCTTCTAGAGACTAAATATGACTTTTGACTACTTGTTAACAAAGAAACAATAAAAAGGAAACAAAAAAAAAGAACAAATCACTGGTCACGCGTCCTGTTCACATGAACAGTATCATCTGGTTTTGGGTTGACTTGATGGACCAACGGTGGGGCTGACTGGTTTGGTTTGATGGAACCAACAACCCCTTTCTTTTGCAAGCTCGATCTACGTCAACCATGCCTGCAAGTGTTAGTTCCTCATGCAGTTAGGCCCCTTTTTTAGGCCCAGTGACTTGAGTTATAGCCAGCCCCAGTCAACCCATATTTGCAAGTACTGGATGGTGATGCGTTAATGTATTTAAGATGCATTTATCTCTGCTTGATTTATCTGAGTTCTGCATCTCTTTTCCTTTCTAGTTTTCATTTGTGATGAAGTTGCTTTGTATCATCTTTCTGGTTTCCGGTACTTGCAATTATATTAAAATCTCTTAATCTTTCACATTTCATTTTGCATTTCTTTTTACAGTCCGGGTATAATGTTGTTGATATTTACAAGAGCTAGTAGCCATGTTCCACTCAAGATTTTATCGATAGAGGATGGCACTGTTCTCAAAGCATTCAACCATCTGCTTCATCGAAATAAGAAGGTGGATTTCATAGAGCAGTTCAATGAAAAGCTTCTTGTGAA
Source organism: Macadamia integrifolia (assembly GCF_013358625.1). Classification (NCBI taxonomy): domain Eukaryota; kingdom Viridiplantae; phylum Streptophyta; class Magnoliopsida; order Proteales; family Proteaceae; genus Macadamia; species Macadamia integrifolia. The sequence goes on along the minus strand of NC_056561.1, from coordinate 41,931,751 downwards.
GCAAGAGAATGAGAATCTTCAGATTCTTGATGTAAGATTTTGTTGTATCTTCTCATTAATAGTTAGGAAGTTCATTGTCAGTTGCGAACTTTAACACCGTTTTATCTGCTGGTTTTTGTGTAGGTTCGTAATGCCGAGCTAACAGAAGTTAGCAGAACTGAGTTCATGACTCCTTCGGCCTTTATATTTCTGTATGAGAATCAGTTGTTCTTGACATTTAGAAATCGAACTGTGGCTGTTTGGAACTTCCGAGGAGAGCTTGTAACTTCATTTGAGGATCATCTCCTATGGCACCCTGATTGTAACACAAACAACATTTATATCACAAGTGATCAAGATCTTATTATTTCTTACTGCAAGGCTGAGTCCGATGATCCATCAGTGGAAGGAAATGGTAAGTTATCTGCTGTAATGTTGTGTCTCCTAGTTAACATGTCACTTGGCTTCCATGAATTATATAAGTAAATGATGAAGACATTTTTGAGTTTTTCCCCCATGATTATTCCATATGTGCCTTGTAGATTTGTTATGGGATTTGCTCTTGTTAGAACATTTCATTTCGTATTTGATGACAGTTGGTATACTTGTATGACCATATGCGCTTGTACTTGTACTTGTTCTTGTTCCAATTAATGGACAAGTCTTTCCTTGAATGCTTAAAACTTTGACTTTTTTTTTTAAAATCGATTGCTCAACACATTTTGATCATTGAATATGTAGGTTAGTGTCTTCTGGAGGCAAGATAGGACATTGTAACATAAAAACAGCCTTTGTGGGATTATGTTTCTATATTTAACGAGATATTCTTTCTTGGCAGCTGGTTCGATCAACATCAGCAATATCTTGACTGGGAAGTGCCTAGCTAAAATACGTGCTAGTAGCAGCAGTAGCAGTCAAGCTGAGTGCAACAATATCAGTGGCAACTTGAAGAAGCGGTTATATGCATCCAGAACTAGGAATCCGGTCGCAGATGCTTTAGAAGATATAACTGCATTATTTTATGATGAGGACCGCAATGAGATCTACACTGGTAACAGGCATGGTTATGTTCATGTGTGGTCTAACTGAAGATGAGATGTTGCATCTATATACCTTTCTAGATCCAATGATTGTTACCCAAAGGTCATCATTGGGCTGTCCACACCATTGTATGGGAGAATTTTGTTGTTGTCACTGTATCAGTAAGTGTTGTTGTAGTCGATATGTTTGTTTGAATTCACTTAGTTCATTTAGTTATCTGAAACCCCCACTCCCCTGTTTTGTTAGAAATGATTATTTGAGTGCAGAACTGTACGGATGAGTTGGGATCCAGTTAACAAGTTGTGTTGAAGCCTACTCTGCGGGCTTTCCTCACAGGATAGAGCGATGAGGTTTGAGAATGTGGGTAGTGATGATGGACTGTCAGAATTTCAACACACTGCTAGTTGGATTAGGTTGGTGGGCTGGTCGATCTGGATTGGGATCCATCTACAGTTGTACACTGGTGACCTGGACACATAGTGATCCTGTGGTGATAGATGCCATTATAATTCTCAAAGCCGAGATTGGGTTCTCACTTAAAAATGTCCATGTCTTGGGGACTCGGGAGGAGTGCATTCAAGACGGACACTTTGGAGTTCTTTACTTCTCTGGTCAACGGACTCCACTAACCGTGGAATAGGGTTTTTATTTTTAGTTTTACGAACTCTTAGAGCCTGTTTGGTATCGTTGTTTCGTGTCAAAAACGAAAATTTCAATTTCTGTACCAAAATGCAGTTTTTAAACGAAAAAATAGTGTTTTAAAATTTCAGATTTTTATGGGGAATTTTTTTTTTTTGTAAAATGGAACGAAACTGGGAAGACGGAACTCCAAATTCCGTTTAATTTCTTTTTTCGAGTTTTTTTTTTTCACTTTTTGTTCCAAAAAAACAAAAATGGATCATAAGTGCACTAAACAGAAGATTCTGTTTTTTTGTTCCATTAGAACGAAAAAACTTCAAAAACGTTTTTTTAGAACTATACCAAACGGAGCCTTAGTTTATTGGTACAATTAGCTCTTCAAATTTTTAATCAAGTGCATGACATGGCATGGCAAAGGTTGTTGGTAGTGGGGGCACATCTTTGTTCTTAGATTCCAATTCATTTGGGGGGTTGGAGGTGGTGGTGGTGGTGGAGGGGAGGATGGCAATGTCAGCTCAAATTAGTAGTAATTAAGCTTATGATCGTCAACAGGCCAACAACAGGGCAGGCATACGGGGTTCATAACTTAGTATGTTTAGACTTGGGCTACTTATTGGTCTCAATAACAATACAACCTGCCTATCACGAATTCACGATTAAATTCACAATCGTGATGATTGTTGAACCATATCTTGTGATCGACGTCGGCCGGCCGCTCGCCAATTGGTAAGAATTTATTTCAACAATGCTCCATGTGGTCAGCGGAAAGCTAGGTGGCGGTTCAAATTCTTTTGATAGGTAAACAAACCCCCAGCCCTAGGTGCTCCCAAACTCACGGTGCAAATTACAGTTTTGAGAATCGAGGGCTATGGATATAATTTATTTAACTAGGTTATGAAATTTGGCATGTGATTAAGAAACCACGACCATGGATAATATTTGATTTAACTAGATTATGAAATTTGGCATGGCATGTGATTAATCTTAGACAATGTCCTCTATTTTTTGTGCAAGGGTACCACAAGGGTTATAAGGCCTCATAAGGAGACGAAGAGAAAATTCATAAGGGAGTCAATTGGGGCCATTGAGCTACACTTCTTGGAAAACACATTACTAGTAGTGGTGCATATCAGCACCTAAGATGCCCTTCAAGAGAGTTGATTCACTGATTAACACTCTCCGTGTGTATGGAATGCAAGGTGGTCGTAGATCACCGCGTAGCATAGCGAATGTTGAAAGCTCTGCGTAGCGTTATGATTCTTAATGAACCTTTAGTAGTCAATTGTAGAAGTAGAATAAGCAGCTCCTCTCTGTTTCGGTGTAGAGCGGTGGCTTGTGTAGCGATTTGGCTGGAGCTCTTTCAATACGCCGCCTTCGGCGTTTTCAACTTAAGTTGTCCATGTAGGAACTAGTTATCTTTATTCTCATTTTATATATTTTTTCCATTCTCCCTCCTTTTGTAGGGATACTTTTTCCATCTAGGAACTAGTTATCTTCATGATTGGCTAAGGCTTCACCAGAAAAATAAAACGTTTCCAGATTAAAGTACCACTTAGTGGCCTTGGAGTGACATTCCTCTTCAAGGATTTCTCATGGGTCTAAAGCAGGCAAGGGACAACAAATGGAGAATTGGGGTGGGTTGAAGCGACTCAAAGGAGATAAGGTAATCTCCTTCCAGATTGAAGTACCACTTCGTGGCCTTGAAGCAACATCCCTCTACTTTTGGATGTAATAAGTTTTTGTTGAACTTTGTTTTTATTTCAGGTCCAATAACAAAATGGCACTACTAATGCTTAGAATAAGAGATTACAATAAAAACTAATATCCTAAAAAGATTCTTATAAATAAACAAATAATAATAATATCTCAAAAAGATCACCTCAAACTATGATGTCCTAAATTATGTTTCTTCTTGATACATTTTTTCTTTCCATAAGAAAAAATGTTCTAATATACATGATTATTGTAAAATGTGGGGAGGAATCCTCACATCACGGCATCACACCAATGATTGGCTTGAGAAAAAGTATTATTATTCACATGGAATCACATACATATATCCAGATCAGATCAGGACTCAGGAGAGTATTTAAAAATAGTAACAAAAATAAAAACCAATGCGAGACCAAAAAAAAAAAAAAAAAAGTGAGATGGATATTGCACTTTGGCATAATAGGGAAAATTTTCCCTAATAAATTATTACTAGAAACCCAAAAAACAGGACATTTGTTTGTAAGAAAGTTGCAGTAGAATCTGAAAAACGTAGAGAAATCAAGATGATACAAGTGAAGTAGGATCATCAAGTGCCGTTCCCATGTGCTGAATGACGAAACCGTATATCTTTCGCTTTAGACGCTCAATCTTCTCCGTGAGCAGCATCTCCCGTTTTCCTATTACATGGTCCAACCAGTCGTTGACACGCTTCAGTTGTGATATGACGGCTGCAATTGGGCCACTCCCACTCGCTGGCTGAAGGAAATCATCAGTTGATGACACCTTGAACCCTGCATCCAACGACTCCTCAACAAACTGCAGGAACCAAATTTCCATTTCCATTTGCAAATTCCTTGCCAGTTCCACTGTCTCTTTCACTCCACACCCACCTCCCCTTGACCATGACCCAGTAGTAGTCCCAGCAATGGGATCACATGATGATGATGGTGGTGGAGCATCATTGATCAAATGGTTCTTGGCCAATTTCTTCTTAGATCCAGTCGTCGTCCTTGGTGGTGATGGAAGCCTTACATCCATGACAGTTTTAGTAGGCATTTCAAGAGACTGGCTTTTACAATTGTTTCCAGTTTGATTGCTAATGAGACAAACAACTTCAAGATCAGTTGCCAAAGCAGCTTCAACCCAAAGAGAAACGGATTTTAAGCGGTCGGTGGGAACAAAATTGTCAGCCCTGTTAGAATCATGGCTAATGGCAACCGATTCTGCAATTATTGACGACTTCAAAACCCCTTCATAAACTGATAAGAAACGGTCAATAGTTGGAAGAGGATTTTCAGACTTGGCAGACGAACAGAGATCTGAAAACATGCTGAATGAAATATAAGGGATAAGATTAGTCTGACCTGAGTGTTAAAGAAAAAAAAAAAAAATGCAACATATCAGAAACTGTAATTATATGATGATACACACACTATTGTAGTATTTTACTTGCAATGGGGTGCTGAGACAAACAAATGCATTCAATCTCATAACACCGGCCCCGGTGTTGTGGTCAAAAGGATTCCTATTGAATGAGTAAAACACTAAGGCACCGTTTAACAATATTTCGTTTCTACCGTTTCTACGTTTTCTTGTTCCCAGAAACAGATAAACAACCAAAAAAACGTTTGATAAAGTTGTTCTGTTTCACCCGTTTCTAAAAACATAAATCAAAATTTATGTCTATTTATGATTCTAAAAACGACTTTGATGAAACAAGTACTTGTTTCGTCGTTTTTAAAAACGAATTTGAGAGAAAAAAAATTTTGTTGTGCACGATAAATCTCTCAACTATTTAAATCTAAAAAGAGACAACCGAACCCTCTCTCCCATTTGAGTATCTGATGATATTATTAGGTTTTTTAGTGACATTATGTTTACAAAAAAAGTTTTAAGAAATAAATTTATCAAACACTAAAAAATCCATTTTTGCTTTCGAAAATGTGAAAAACTGTTTCCTTAGTTTACTGTTCAAATGAAAGGGATAAAAACAGATATTCACCTCAAACTCCGAACAGCAGATTCGGTTACAGAGGCTTCTTCCAAAGCCTCAGCAGCAACAGTAGAAGCAAGATTTCTCCTTTTCAGAGCCTCCTGCATGATGGGAGAAAAAGAAAAAATAAGGCTACATATGATGGTCGAAAAACCGCTTAGGAGAAGAAATAAAGCAACCGAAACAATGGTAACATGTTATTCCAAGAAATCAGCTCAATTTCTCTTCAATGTTGGCCAGTCTTAAAAAGATTCTGAATCCTACAACGCCTATAATTGATTACCTTTCCAAGTTTAGCAAGGCTGGTGGGGACAGCATCCAATTGAACACTTCCATCCGTCCATTTGCGATCATGAAATATGATTGTGGGGGTAGTGGGGCCGCCATGCTTCTCAGCCATCAAATGACCTTCAACTCTACAAGGCCTTGTCTTCTCGTTGGTGGAAGCAAGCTCCTCATGACCAGCTGCTGCTCCTTTAGCATCACTGAGTCGCCTTGAAAGGGTCACCTGGAAAATTACAAATGGCAGTGTTGTTGCTAAACTGGGGCTACTGACAAGAGATTCAAAAATTATATATACCACAACTTTAGGGCGAATGAATGTAAGAATTCCAAAGATCAATTCACAATGTATGAAGACCAATTCTTATTGCCTTTTTTACACTAGCAACCTCTTGAAGAGAATTGCTCTTTATATTTTCCTTTAAGCTCCAAGTTAGATGGTTAATCGGGAAAATCACCCTGAAGTTTTAAAGGAAGATGATCAGTAATTTGTTGTGAAATTCTTGTTCCCATTGGATTACACTTCTGGGCCTCTGGCAGACCTACAACTATGAACTCTATAGTGAACCTAATGTAACACTCTGATGACTCGAGAAAAATCTCAAAATTCTTTCCCCACCATTCTAGTGCTTTGGGGCCAAATATAATACCATTTCTTCCATCTCCCAATGATGGAGGGGGTTATAAAGCGAAAATCTGTAGCTTTTGACCACTAAGACGTTCTCCCCTTCCCAGGCCCAGCCCTCCTTGATCAAGTCTAAACTAGACTGGCTTTCATTGGGCCAGTGTGAAACTAAGAAGGAGAGATTTGCCTAAGAGAACAAAAGCCTAATCAACTAGCATAAAAGACTCCAACCAAATCTCAACTGCACAACAATCAACAAACTATGGTCAATATCACCAAAATGAATAATAGGAAAAAAAAGAAGAAAAAAGAGTACCTGGGTCTGCATAATGGCTTGCAGATCAGGTTTGTTATGTCTAGAGATCACCACCCTGTCTTTCTGCTCAGTAGAGGCCGCAGCTGCTGGTGCCTCATCCCAGCTCTTCCTCGTTGTCTTTGAAGAGCCAATCAAAGCATCAGAAACCTTTGAAATCCCCGCCACTATGGTTGCCATCTTCTTCTTAGTAGCAGAATCCGCAGCTGCGGCAGTGGCAACCACTGGGGAAACCTTCAAACCCCCGGAAAGCCTTCTACGGGGAGAAAGAGAAGCCCTCCGAGCATTCGGGGAAGCCTGCTTTCTGCCAGTGGGTGATGGCTGCCGATATCTGGAAGGCACAATGATTGCAGGCTCCCTTGACGTTTTCCGGTTCTCATCGCGGGCTGCAACCAAGCTTGGAACGACGTATTTGGACGGGACTGGAGAAGCAGATCTAGAATTTGCCTTGCTGGCAGGTGAAGGCTCCCTTTCCATCCTCTTCCCAGCCGATATGGGCCTCTGCTGCTTTGCTGAAGCGGGAGACGAGAAGCGTCGGGGCTTCTCCTTCTCCTGTTGCGGCTTCATCTGGTTCTCGTCAGAGGAAATTCTAATGGGTTTGGAGGCATTTCCATCCAGCGGGACAAGAACGGTCCCTGAGCGGTCCTTGTGGGTAGGGGTAGGCCCCGGGCGGTGCGAGGGTGCTGGTGAGTCAAGACTAAGATCACCTGCTGATTTGGTAATAGGAGGAGGAAGAGGGACAAAGAAAGGGGGAGCAGCTGTGGAGTGTATGAGAGAAGCAGGGTCGTCGGAATCGGAGGAGATGGGTTGGATGACAAAGCCGCGCTTCGAAGGGGAGATGCGGGCGATCAGTGGTTCGGGACTTCCAACAAACGGGTGGCGGCCAGCAATGGGACGGATGCCGGAAACACGAGGGACAGGAGGGGAGTCAAATACGAGGCGATCCACGTAAACCAATTGCCCCAGTTGCAAGCGGTTAGTGAGGATGAGATCGATGTCGCGGTCGGATAGGGAGACGTAGGTGGAGTTGGCAGAGTCGGAGAGCTGGACGTAAAAGCCATGGTTGGGCCAAAGGTCCGAACCCGCTAGCGCCGGAACTATGCCAATTACCTGCAGGAGGACTGACCTGTGTTCTCCGGCAACTTTCGTGTCAGAATTAATTGATTGAAGGAGCTTTAGAAGGATTCCCGGGGTGAGAGACGCCATCGTTAATCCTTTCGTACAAGGCTCCGCAACCTCTCTCTCTCTCTCTCTCTCTCTCTCTCTCTCTGAGTGAGGACGAAATGTCTAGTCGTAGTTCTATTTTAAAATTTCCTTTTTAAACTGCTCTGTTGAAACATCCGACGCTGGCTTAGAAATTAGAATGGGGGAGAACTGAGAAGCAGAGGGAGGAAGATTGGGAGAACAGTAAATGGGAAGGGAGCAGAAAGGAAGGAATAGACGTTGCAAACGGTAACTCATCTCCACTTTTTAAATTTCAAATGTCCCGCTGCCCCGCCCCTAGACGTTACGTTGCAAAAGGTAACTCATCTTGGACCGGTGACGTGGCAGCAAATATTGATGTTACCGCTTCACTTTTTAAATTTCAAAATGTCCGGCCTATGCCCGCGCGATCCCCGTCATTTTTTGGGTGAAATCCCTGGCCCTTTAATAGTTTATATATAGGGGGAGATGTTCTCCCCGTCCCCATGAAATGAAAAACCCGCCTCTGTCTGATGTCCCTTGGTTCTCATGAGTCCATGTTGGCGCAGGAGAATGCTACTTGATTGCATGGATCTTATGTCAAAACACAAAAGGGGCATAGTTACAGATTTGGATCCTCTCCAACCCAAGAGTGTTGGAGAAGGAGATAGATAGAGAGATAGAGTGCTCTTATTGGTCCCTCTTCAGCATCCCTCAATTGGAGAGGATGATCTTGTTCTGCAAAATTGCAGCCCCATCCCTTGTAAATTCACAAAATTTCATCCTTGTTAATGCTCCTATTTTCATTCTCATTGGCCTCTACACTGGTGCAAGGGTTATACGCAAAATCATGAATGAATTGATAGAGGCATTTAAGATGAGATTTTTTGGTGCATGCTTTTTGTTGAATATTATTAAATAGATGAGACAAAAAACATATATTCATGCTAAGATGGAATTATGGAGATTAATCTTACAGTAAAAAATCTTAAGATAAGTAGAACCAAGATGAAGCATATGATGTGTAACTTTAGTTACATCGTAAGACACTAGATCTAAACTTGTGCTCTTTATCTTTAGTTCTTAGTGGTTTTGAGTGATTTCAATGTAATTTATTTTTGTACTACTATAGAGCTATTCAGAGATCAAATTGTTTCCCCAAAAAACATAGGGTTCCATGTGCACATTTGGAGAGCTTTTATATGATGTTGTTTGGAGCTATTTAGATCGGATGTTCTCAGATACCTGAATGGTCTGATTTGAGTTGATTATGGTTGAATCGGGAAGATTTTTTTTCTGCTATCAACCTTTTCACTTTTCCATTTTCTATCGAAAAGTTGGTCACTTTCAATAAATTTTAGCTCCGTGAAATCAAATGGTTTGAACTAGTTCCAACATATTCAATCTAAGTGAAGTATGAAGTATTTTATCCTTTTAAGACTATATTTAAGGATTGTGCTTTGTAATAATTAATAGGCCATTTATTTTCTTTGGCAGCTGTTGGAAGTAAATTCTTGAATAGTATTGGCTTTTTTTTTTTGGGTTGAATTAGTAATTATTATCTCAATTACTCTGTTTCTATCTCACAAATGGCCTTATGTGCATTTGTGCATGAAAGATTGCTAGTTTTCTGAAATAGACAATGTATTTGATGTAATTACATGCATTGTTTCTGATATTGATATAGGATTGATTGTATCAACTGATATTGAGACCCATTCCTAAGCAATCCGAGTTATGTATTTCAGAACAGAGGCAAAATTGTTTGATTCAGACATATGCAATTCAATTTGAATTGGTATCGGATCGATATCTGCTGATATCGATAACTAAAATCTTGATTACAGTTTATAAGTATAATTTTTTTTTTCGGTGGAACAGGTTATAAGTATAATTTGTTGATGTAAATATATTTTTTTATTATTAAATATTTGGTGAGTCTTTTTTATAAACTAATTTCGTGTTTTATTTATATAGTTTTGGACGACGGTACTTATAATTCATTAGAAAAAAAAACAAAAAAAACAAAAAAGAATATAAAAATAAACCATTTTGTTTTGGTTGCCTGTGGAATTAAGATGTGAAAAGACTTTAATTAATTGTATTATATCATAAATAACTATTGAGTAGTAAGTGACAGAATGACCGATTTACCCATCTACCTTCAAAATTTGAACCCAATCCGAGCTCTTCAGAAGGAGAAAACCAGGGTCAAAGAATGGATAATACATCAGAGATGAGAGCAAATATGTTGACACTATTGAAAATAGACATGAATAATGCACTACAAGTCTTGTCAGACAATTGAGTTGGGAGTTGGGAGTTGGACCATCATATTTCAGCTGTAACTAATCTCAAATGGACCCTCTGTAGGTTTCAGGGACTTCCGTCGGGATCGCAATATGACATGTAATGCATGTATACACGTTAGGGTTCGACCCTAATGAGATGAAATAGTATCCCCTAGTCATCAGATACCAAGGGGGGATACACGTTATCGGTAAAAGGGAATCGCCACCTAGAAAATGGTCTAGGACCCATAAATGTCTCCCCCAATCAAGAGAGAGAGACTAATGACTTTGATGGATAAAGCTGATTTGCACCAAGATTCTGGACAAGTGTCAAGTAACAGACTGGGAAGGTGTTAGACACCCAGTCTGCTCGGCCCTAAGGCCGGTCTCTTTTTGTTTGACTAAAATTTGTTTGTACCCTACTAACTAGTCCTAAATTTAGGTCACTGAAAACCCTAAACTAGGTATCTAAGTATGACATGTGAAAACCCTAAGCCAAGTGTCTAAATTATGCTAGCTAGGTTATGATGCAAATAATAAAATGATTACACTAATTAAAAATTAAAAACCCTAAATGATTTAATTAATGTATTATGAGTCTTAGATTAAGCTAATTAAATAAGCCTAGACCTAGGATTAGTTGAGCAATTTGTGAAACCCTAAATTGAACTAACTCGATTAATTGAGCCTAACCTAGATGGACGATTAATGAATTTATGAAATCCTAAATTGAATTAATTAAAATGATTAATCATAATCCCTAATAATTTGTGAAATGAATTATTGCAATCCTAATTAATCTATTAATCTAATAGGTAAAAAGATTTTTAAAGAAAGACAAAAACTTGAACTGAATGATGAAAGCTACCCAAATCTAACTATTTCAGATAGAAGTTTTGGAAAACCTAATCAATCTAATAATTTAAACAATTAAAACCGAATTTTAAGAGTCAATTAAATGCATTATGAACTTTAATTAATCTAATGAGTTAAAACTTTATTTAATTAAATATTAAAATAATTATTTAATTAACTACCTCAATTTAAGTAAATGGAATCTAACTATTATGTTAAATATACAATGGTTGTAAATGTCCCATGTGGTGATATGAGTGAGAAGTGGATAAAATATGAATACTAGCTAACCTACATGCATGAGAAAAATGAATTGATTTAAACAAGAAAAAAAAAATCATCAAGTATCAAAAACATGTTAATAAACACGAAGCATAGCAAACATGACATTGACTAACCTATCTAAATCTAATGATTATCAATATGGCAAGATATCCGAATCTAAATTAAATACACAATTAATTCTAAAGGGACCCACTATTTGAGATAAAAAGAAATAGACCGAAACGGGTTCATTTTATCAACCCGAAAACCTAAGAAACACACCTAATGCTACGAGCCGGTTTGAGGGGGGCCAACCACGGAGAAGGGAAGGAGAAGAAGAGGAGGGAGGCAGCTGATTTTTTGCTATAGGGAAAAGAAGAAAGAAAGGAATAAGAGATGGGAGAAGAGATTAGGGCTTGAGATCCTAATCTAAGGGTTTATGTCTAAAGAACAAAAATAAATCAAAAATAAATCAAATCAAACCTACTTATTAAGTGAGTATATTAAGCCACAAATAAAACCGATTAATTGAATAAATATATAACAATAAAAGAAAGCAAAACAAATTAAAATGAAAAATAAAACGAATTAGCAAAAACAATGGATTGGACCCAATGACCCAATGACCCAAATCAAACTATGTTGAGCCCAATTAAAACAAGATAAACCCAATTGAACCGGAATCAACTAATTCACATTTAATAAACCATATTAAACCAAATTAAAGCTAATAAACCTAATTAATCTAAATGAACCTGTAATACCCTACTTCTTAAACCCGGTCTGATTACACGGTTGAACCGGTTTAACTATGTAGGATCCGAACAGGAGAGAGTTAGAGCGGGCTCCTTATGGGCTATGATGGCAAGGGTGACCTTAAACACCGGCTGGCCCAACAAATCCGAGCCAGTGCCAGAAGAAACGGGAGTACCCAAGCCGTGTACATGCACCTATCATAAGGCCATGTACGGATAAATCAGGTATTGTAGCCATGTATTAAGGTGTGTACGTATATTACATTGTATGCCAGGGGTGGGGTTCGCGCTGAGGCCTGAACTCTGTCAAAATCTCAAGTTTTGGCCCTCAGGTGGGCAGACAGGTGGGCGCACCCATCCACCTGAGTGACCCATCCATGTGAACTATTCAGTTATTTAGGAAGTATATATATATAGCATGTATGATTTTCTTTTCTTTTCATTTATGACACCCGTACGTTGGTGAGGATAGTAAAGAGGAGAGAGAAAAGAAAGAGAAGAAGAAGGGAAGAGAAGGAAGAGGAAGAAGAGAAGGATTTCAGCGGCACCAAAGCTTGATCTTCCCATTCCGGCGCTGGGAGAGTGATCTTCAACTCTAGATCTACATTTAGAGGTAAGCAATGTTGGGTTCCTTGAACATTCACCATACCCAAGCATAAACCCTTGATTCGAGTAGGGTTTCTTGAGATCTTGTAAATCCCCTTTGAAATGATGAATCTAAGGTTTAATAGATGATTTATGTGTTGATCTTGAAGGATTTGAAGAGGTATTGACAAGGTTGGAGAAGCATTGTGGGTTTGAAATGATTTTGAGGGTTTGAAGGTGTTCTTGAGCAAAAAAGGTAAGATGGTTTCCCATCACTTGTATCTAACCTAGATCTAGGTTAGAACCATCCTATAAGACTTTGAAAGTGTGAAGAATGGGTTGGGAAAAGCC
>NC_056561.1:41855236-41918863 GCF_013358625.1 Macadamia integrifolia | reverse complement strand
TTTCATTTACTTAAGATATTATTCATAAATAAGCAAATACCCCCTATTTGAATCTAATAAAAATAGTTTAAAAATCAAATTCCAAAAGGATAAAAAGTCAACCCCCCAGTCCAAGAACAAAAACTGGATTTTGGTTATAGGGACGATTTTCAACTTTTAAATGCTAGGGTTTTTCTCAATTATGAAAATTTTATAAATTCTATCATGTTAAAACATTGTTAAAAACCAAAAGTCCGGTAAAAAAATATTTTGTTTTGATATTCATAAAATTATTTTCATTCAGGCGATTTAACAGTATTCGCGCACTTAAAAATAAGTTTGACTGAAGCATAACTTTGTCATTGCAACTCAGATTTAAGTAATCTTAGACTTGTTAGAAAGCTGATTTTATGTTATAACTAATACAAAAAGTCTCATATAAAAATAAAATCATTTGACCAGTCAAACTTATTATAGAATAAGAGCATTTCTCTAAATGCTGATTTTTTATAACTTAATATGACTTAATGTTAATTTTTTATGATTTGATGTGGCTAAATGTTGATTTTTAATGACTTGATGTGGCTTAATCTTGATTTTTTATGATACAAGGTATATATAACTTACTAAATAATGTTAGAAAATAGGAAAAATAAAAAATAAAACTTGTTCGCCTTAAGGAGGACGCCTTCTCTCCTAAGCGCTTAGACAACCCTCCACCGCCTTGGTTCGCCTTGGCGCCGTGACAACTATGGCCTTGGCATTGAGGTGGCACATTCAAACAAGGGTATTGTTCTCTCCCAGAGAAAATATACCTTGGACCTCCTCCTAGAGACTAGTATGTTAGGGTGTAAACCCTTGGATACTCCTATTAAGGCTAACTCACATCTCAGAAGCAAGGAAGATGAACATGTTGATAAGGGTCGGTATCAAAGATTGATTGGAAGACATCTATCCCATACAAGACCAGACATAACTCATGCAATAAATTTGGTGAGTCAGTATATGCATGATCCCTATTCATCACATATGGATGTTGTGAACCGGATTCTTAGGTACTTCAAGATAGCACTAGGAAATGGCATTTTATTCTCTCCTACAGATCACATGAGGATTGAGGCATACACTGATGCTGATTGGGCAAGCTCTCCAGACGATCGCCGCTCTACTACTGGCTACTGTACATTTGTTGGTGGTAACTTGGTTATGTGCCGCAGTAAGAAACAGTTGATTGTGGCTAAATCAAGTGCAGAAGTTGAGTTCCGAGCTATGGCATATGGGATTTGCGAGCTATTTTGGTTGCTGGGTCTCCTTCATAACTTGGGTGTGTCCATTCAAGTGCCAATGTTACTATATTGTGATAATAAATCAGCCATTAGTATTATACAAAACCTTGTTCAGCATGATCGCACCAAGCATGTCGAGATTGATAGGCATTTCATCAAAGAGAAGTTAGAGCAAATACTGATCTGTATTCCTTTTATGTGAAGTGAAGATCAGTTAGCGAAAGTTCTCACAAAGGGACTTAGTGGTAAATCTTTTTATTTTGTTTTGTCCAAGTTGGGTATGCGTGATATCCATGCACCAACTTGAGGGAGAGTGTTGAATAATGTAATTAGGACTAGTACTCACGAAAGGATTAGGACTACTATTTTTGCTATAAATAAAGGAAGGAATGTGCCCATTAGGGTATAGGTCCATATTTCCCCATTCTTCAGATAACAATATCTTTTTCTTTTGATGACTAATGAAAAATATTATTAGTGAAAGAAGAAATACAAAGAAACACAAAAGCCAAAACTGAAAGGCAAGAAAAAAGTAATAATTATAAAGGGGGAAGGAAACAATTAGTAGGGCATTATTTCTTCCCCGACCCCCCCCCCCCAAAAGAAAAATAATAGGGCATTATTTTGTAAGGTCAATACCATGTTATTCAGAATATCCATAGTAATATGAAATAATCTCGAAGTATGTTATCAATTATACTTGGTCCACTCCAGCATGTAAAAGTACTTCCAAAATCCAAAAATAGCCTTCTATCAAACTTTAATAGATGATCCCAAATGGAAATCTTTGGCTACGTGACACAGGACAAGTAGAATGGTCCAGACAATATTTAAGGACATATGTCTCGATTAATGTTCTGGGAAATTGAATGGAATGACAAGAACCGGATTTATTTAAGGCACTGTTTGGTAACATTCTACTTGAGTGTTTCAGCTGTTCATGTGTTTTGTGGGAACACAAATAGAGTAGAAACATGTTTGGCAACTCAGGTTCATTTTTGAGTTCCTGCAGAAAGAAATGGGCATTTGGAACAAAAACAATAAACAAAAACGGAAGTGTTCTTTTTTTTTTTTTTTTAATGAGAGCAATCTGAAAGAAACAGAAAACACAACCCCTGACTCAAGCCTCATCTTGGGTTTACACGATAGCGAGAGGATTCAAGAGTCGCCTTCCCAGATTGCAGAGGAGAGACGCCTCAAGCCTCTCTCCCTCTGTGTGTGTGTGTGTGTACAAAGTTGTTGGTGCAGATTAGGGCTTCTTGCAACCAGGTGTGGGAGGGCTCTCTTCCTCAGATATTCAACCAATTAATGGTATTTTTTTCTGTTTACAGGGTTTTGCAAAGTCGCACAATCCAAATGTTTCTGTTTCTTTTCTGATTCAGAAACACTTCTTGCCACATATTCTCAAACATGTTTCTGCCACCGCAGAAATGCTCCCCGATAACACCCAATAAAATCTGGCTCAAAAACACTCCTGTGGAAAATAAGTGTTGCCGAATGACACCTAATAGCTGCCAGAAGTAAATGACTTTAGGTTGAGGCTTTAAAATGAACTAATAGAGCAAATGGTGGACTCATTAAAGTGGAACCCATTAAAAGGTGGGGGCATCAATCCTTAGGATATGAGATACATGACAGGTTGTTGATCCACTCCCTTATTGCCAAAAATGTGGTCCAAAGTTGATGAGGATAGAGTTTCATGCTACTTTTACATGCTGGCATTAACCAAATGTAGAAATTCATCTATTTGAAATTATTTTACAGAAATATTGACTTGCTCAATATTCTAAAAAATCACAAACTAACATTAAATTTGTTTTAAAAAGGGGGCCCCTTGTAAATGAGGGATGCGAAAAATATTTCAAAAGTTGTATTAGTGGATAATTCTGTTTGGGACAGGGGAAAAAAATGGAAGCACAAAAAATTTCATCATAAAAATAAAAAAGGGAAAATATTTAAATACTCATCAATAAAAGAATCGAATCAAAAGAATTGTAACACCCCATAGTCCAATATATAAATATCTATCTCTTAAGCACTTTCAAATTTTCCTTTTTTTTTTTTTTTTTTGGGGGGGGGGGGGGTGGTGGGTGTAAAGTTTTCAAAACATTTTAGTTACTTTTGTGAACTGACAAAACTTCCCTCTAGACACCGCTTATCTTTGTAGTGAACAAGTTTTTGGTGGATTCCAAAATCACAGCAAGTGGGTTCCCGCCCCCTATACTTACTTCATCGTTTTCTTCCTGTTCTATCAAAATAAACAGGTCAGTCCATCATTCTTTCACCAACCGGTGATACCCTTTTTGCTGTTACTTTTCCAGCTAATTTTAGTTGACCACATCTCTTAATCTACTGATATGATCGAGTTCAAATTCCATATGTCAGTTATTGTCAACAATATCTATTGAATTCTGTTATGGAAATCCGATTAAATTGCTTAGAATTCAAGTTCCAGTAACCTGCCCTGCTTTCCTAGTGTAGTGAACTGTGTGCCCTTCATATGATCTCAGATTTCTGAGTTCTTTTCCAGACAGAAACTACCTTTCCAGAAGAGCACTTCACCTGAGTTTCAGGTCATTCTGATCTTCCTATCTCGAGTTATTAATCTCTCATAAGGTTCTCCAAATATTATCCTCTCTTTTTCTTCCTGGTTAATCCTGTGTTAGGGATCCACCAGCAGATTTTTGCTCTTGAGTTCCACTGTTATGCTTGAGAGATTCGGTTTTCTATCACCCGTACAGAAACATGTTAATGAGGCCACAGGACAAGTCTTGAGGGCCTTATTCAGGCCACACAGGGGTGGGAAATTTTGTTAGAGCAGAACTTCTTTCTTTTAATGGGGATGGAATTTTCTATCAGAGTGTGTTGACAACATTATGGTGGAAGCAGACTCAAAACTGTTCTGTTTGGGTATCATCAACTAAGGATAGCCCATTGAGTTTTGTTCATATCATCAGATGCATCAAGTTCTTGGCCTCACAAGTGAACCGCTCATTGCATTGGAAGCCTAGGGCTGCAAACGACATGGCAGATCAGCTAGCTAGGTAAGGGGGAGCTAGACTGGTTCGGCCATTGAGAAGTTCTCTACCCTTGGAAGGTTAGTCCCTAGTTCCATGTACTTGAATTTCTCTTTCTCCTGTTTGTTTCTCGGCAAGCTTGAGAAGCTGATATTTATTATGGTTAATAAACTCATCTTCTTTTGCACTGATTTTCAAATTGTATACATTAGGACTGGGACTTCAGAGAAAGAGATATCCTACTCAGCTCAATTAATACTTACCACCACTAAATTAGATTGGTTTTGGACTATTTAAACAGTATAATACTACAAAATGATAGGTATAATACTACAAAATGATAGGAATTACCGCAATATGATCACAAAAGTCACAACCACAGTACCAGACTACAAATAGAACATTCAGCACCTTGTGCAACACAGAAGGCATTTAAGATCAGTCCCCATCGAGATAAAAATCCTTGCATAAAATTATAAGACACAGACAGACAAAGAAATTTTAACTTTATACATGATCTTAATCTCAAATCATAGTCTATCCTAACAATTTAAACTAATTGACTTACCTCCCAAAAGGCCTGAATTCTTCTTTGGCCTCCAAATCATCCTCTTAATAATAGTTCTTGTTTAGCTAGACTCTTCTTTGAGTTCTAATGGGCTATGTACAACACAAGGACCACCCAAATATCATGCAAATAACATCTAGAAACAGAAGTTATGAAACCTACCCACAGAATAATACCCTTAATGACCAGCTTTAAGCCCTAAGGTTTGGTCCCACCTTCAGTCCTCGTGATCCACTTCTCTTTCAGTCCCCATGTTCTGTATTTTGGTTGGTTCCCCGAATCACAATTGGATTTTTACTAACCAGTATTTGGGATGCAACTTGATGACTGATAATGATGGCCAATTTGTAGGTCACTTGGCAGTGAAATCATATGCTTATGTCTAGTTAGTTCCCATTAATGTGATGAGACTTCTTCTCCTTAATGGAACACAAGGGGGTTAAAGTGTATAATGCAACACAGACTCTTCCGGGTGACTCCCATTACAAGATACCCAGATGAAATTCTCATTCTATTTTGGGTTACATAATCGGTGTAACTTGTTCTGCAATAAAGGACCCTGTAAGATTTCAGCCAGGCATCTGCCAATTTCATTAGTAGCTCCACATTTTTCATTAACAGCACAGAAGTTTCAATAGTTTCATCCATATTTTTTTATCTCATTCAGCAGAAATTGCAGACTTAGAACGTAAGAATCCATTAATACCTGAACCAAAAGAAACAAACAGAAGTAAAGATTTTGGGTCCATTCCTATGAAACGACAGAGATCAGATAGTTTACCATTCTTCTGGAGCAGGGTCCTCAGTAAGTTCTTAATGCAAGAAGCTTTTGTCCCAGCTAAACCACCACATTTTATCGCACCCTCCATAAAAGCGCGTTTAAGAGAAGCGAAAACCCTTCTGCAGTTGGCATCAGCGGTGTTCTACGAAAGAAGAATGCTGAAGTAACCACCAACACGGTTTCATCTTGCCCATCCTTCCGTGGCTCCGATTTCACCGAGGGGAGCAATAGCGCTGGTGGATGAGAAGGAGAAGAACCAGCGTCAGCAGTAGGGCGGCTCCTCTTCCTAGAGCGATTATTGGCGAACTCGGGAGGGAAGTCGTGTAGAGCCATTAATTGTCCCTCACAGCTCGGCATTCTTCCAGGGTGGATCGAAGGTGATTGGGTAGGGTCCATTGATGCTCTCAGAAGCTGCATTGTCTTCGCTTTTCAACAATTTCAGATTTAGCGGTAGATGGCTGATTGGATGCCTGTGCCGCTAAAGCTGCAACAGTGTCGGGGTGGTTCCGGCTAGGGGTGTCAATTCGTGGCCCGAACCGGCTAAATCGACCGGGACCGACCGTTTATAGACCGACCCGGCCTGGACCGTTTATTAAACGTGTCGGGCTTGAGCCCGGCCCGTTTATAAATGGTCGGTCTCGGTTTTGCTACTTGAACCGTCGGGCACCCGACTGAGACCGACCGAATAACGCCCGATCGAGACCGGCCTATTGTGCACCGACTTGGCCCGACCCTTTAATGATTGTAGAATACCTATTTTACCCCCCAAATTAAAGAATAAAAACTAAAAAGTAAAGACATGTTCACATTTTAAATAATAGTTATATTTGGAATCATTTATTGATTTATTGTCATTTTTTTGGGCTTGCATGAGTGGGCCGGAATATAATAGCACATTTTAAAGAGGGCCCGTTTAAAAACCAGTTAAAGCCCGTTTAACATTAAACATGTCCGTAGCCCGGTTAAGGCCCGACTAAAGCCCGATTAAGGTGGCCCGATTATAACCCGAGACCGACTGACCGAATATAAAGTGTACCATGCCCTCAATAACTAAGCCCGATTAGTTAAATGGGCGGACAAGGTGTAGCCTTTGAAAGTCTTCAAGCCCGATTAAGCCCGACCGAAACCGAACCAGCCCGACCGATTGACACCCCTAGTTCCGGCTTTTGAAAAACCCCACCTGAGTCCCCTTACATTGGGCAGGCCTGGCCGCTCCAAGTTGGGGCCTGAAAAATTCTACCCTAACCAACTCTCAAGGTTTGATAGGACTGACCTAACCATAGGTATTGGAGAGGGAGAAGAGAAATGGAAGGGGGGATCGGTTGAGTTGGGTTGGATTGGAAAAAGAATAAAGAATATAGAATACAGAATTAAGAAGAAGAATACAAGGCTAGACTGGGCGTGGCTCAACCTTGGTCTAACTCGGTCTTGACTTAGGACAAAAAATTCTCAGTCTTGACCCACCCTCAAGATGAGAGTATCTCAGCTCAAGTCCTATTTGAGCTGAAGGTGACCTTGAGCCAATAAGAGGTCCTATTTGGGTTGAAGGTGACCTTGAGCCAATAAGACCAAACTTGCACCTCTAATGCATGCACTCCCATTGGCCTAGGCATTAACACAGTGACCCAATCAAAGGAGGTGCATAGACATCCAACCAATGGAGAGGGATGGTCTTTTCACCACCACTGTGTTTGGGCTTAGGGCACAGGATTAATGAACAATCTTTTTCCTCAAAAAAATGAATAAATAAATAAAAGAAAAATACCATTTTATTGAGTTATTTAGTTGTTTGGTAAATTTAAATAAATGTTTATTTTTTTGAAAAAAAATTGGGTGACTTCAGACCATTCCAACGGTGCTTAACGCACAAAAATAATAAGATGAGAGAGTTTAATCTCTACATTCTTAGAAGCCATGGTTTTTTTTTTTTTTTTTTTTTTTTTTTTTTAAATGAAATCTAGGGAAGCAACATTTCATAACATAGAATTAAAAATGGCATCAGTCTCCAGAACATAAAAACTCACCGATTCTAAGGTTTCTTGACAGGAATCGATTGTATCGAATTAACAAGAATCAAGATTGATCATAACCGATTCAACTCCCATTTTTTGATTATATGATTTACGGGGAAAAAACCCAGTTAGTTTCACATGTTCTCGAACAACATTATTTCTAAATAAATAAATCAATAAAATAAATGATTGAAATAAGTCCATTTTCGGTAAGTATTTATTCTTAAAATAAGCCTTACCAAACGATTCCTAAGATGTCCCACTTTTCTCATCCTGTTACTTGGAAAAATATCTTCCAAACATAAAATGGACACCTCATTTTCAAACCCCACTTTTAAATCGATTATGAATATTCTTCGAACATTTTTTTTTTTTTTTTTGGTAAATGGAAATTTCATTCAACTGAATTGAAAGGAAGACATAAGGTTTGGATACAAAATAATCAAAACCATAAAAATAAAATATATAATAAGAAAAAGAAAAGACATGTGAAACACAAGATTTCGAACAAAGAGGAGTTCAGAAACCAATGAATGACATATGGTCTTGTCGTACATGTCATGGACGAGATCGGTCAGGATAAGGAATGAACAAAATCAATAACCCTATAAAACAAACTGAAAGCCCAACTAATGAAGCATAATGGTCCATAAGACTTTCCAAATACGCGGGATAGAGCGACAGGATTGATGGAGTGGGATAACACTACTGCTACATAAAACATCCCATGTGTTTAAGCCACATGCCAGACAAACTTCCTCGGCAATCCACGCCCAAGCTAGAACAATATCTGGCACAATTGAAGGAACAAAAAAAAAAGGAATGTCACAGTATGCATGCAACCTAGGTCTGGGAACATCCACATTTACCACCATTTCATTGGCATTGTCTTCATTGACGGAAGGCATTCCCATAAATCTAATACCTTTAACGGCCGAGTATCCATAGGATATGGTTGAGAGTCCCCGAGAGATCAAGTGGTGCGTCACAAAAGCTTCATAGATGTAATTTCCCTTATTCAAAGATAATTGTGATTCAACCCATTCTTTGATAACGTGCGGTAGAAACAAATAAGACTGGCCGACAAACTCGGCTAACAAATAGCCATTACTTATGAAACCAAAGTGGGCTTATCCCATTTAACCGACAAGCCGTTACCTATGAGGACCAGATCTTTATTCCGTTGATCAACTCCAACGTCAGAGACGGCAAAGATCTATTGGCTAACCACCTTGAGGATGAGGGCACTTAACCACATCTCCGTCACCAGGGAGATGAGAAGGAGAAGGAGAATCTGCTCGTTGATCACTTGGATCCATATAACTCCGATCTTCTCCTCCACCGAAGAATTTATAGAAAATCTGAGCCAACCGATCCACAAAGAAATCAAACCGGAAAGCCTGAGACGGGTATACTGCCCAACGACTTTCCTCGTGAAATCCTCCTCTACGATTGCGTTAGCCAACAGATTCTCTGAAGAGGGTGCGTCTCGCTAGGTCATATGCTAGTGGTGGAGGACGACACAGAGAACAGATCTACCAACTCAGATCTACTCTCGAGAAGCAACGTTGTCGTCGTTGTCATCGGTAGTTTCACCATCTTCACTGTCCAGACCATAGTTCATGGCAACCACTATCATGGAAGAGTGTTAAACAATGGCAAACGATATTACACATAGAACTGTAGTTGATATTACATGATAAAGGCGGAGATGGAGAATTTTCAAGCACATAGGCGGAGAGAATACACGCACAGAGGTGGAAAAATATCCTCTTCGAACATATTTACTCATTAGCATTTTATGTCAACATCAGTCATACCAATTCCTAGATTAATGGTGAATGACTCCAATCTCTACCTTGTCTCAACACCCCCTGATTGGGATCTTCTATCACGCGACACGATGTATAGCACAGATCTAAAGGTTGGAAGTATCTTGGGTTACGTGTCTGAGGGCTTTCAATCCTTCAATATGTGCTACAGGAGCCCAATCCTACTACCCCCACCATTATATAGCTCTCCTCCAACCTTTTTCAAAAATTAGAGTAGTGTGATTAGATTTAGATCTTATGTGGTGTGAATTTAATGTTTAGAAACACTTTGGACTGCGTGTGGTCGCATCAAGCTTCGTGTCTAAGTTTTTTTTATCGTTAAATGCATGCCATATGCCCTGTTGTGTCATAGAGGAATTTAATCCCTTCCAATTTCGACCAAATCTGAATCAGCCAAGGTCGATCTCAATTTGAATCATTCTGTATCGGCTGATTCCTGTTTCCGAAACTAGGATTAGTGGACTTTGCTGATTTCAATTGTTAAACATATAACAAATGTGGAACCAGATGCTTTTAAGTAAATGAACAATGAAAGGGGAAAAAATAAAAAATAAGAGAACCAGATGCCATTAACTTTTGATGGGTATCCCACCCCTTCGCAGTGCCAGGAGATTCTTCACAGCCTTTAGAAACACTTGAAACTTTGCCACATGATATTCCCACTTTTCTTCCTAGTTTCAAGTCACAATTCACTATACTCTCATTCAATAAAAGCAAAAGAAAAAAAGGCAAAATATTTTTATTTTACTTTGCAAATGGCACCAAGTATTTATTCTCTCTTGCAAAAGGTGATATATCTATTCTAATTGTTAAATATAGAGTGTACATAGTTAAATAGTCATGTGTCAAATTTCAAAGTCTAAATCAATCAAATATTCATTATATTAGTCTGCATTTTATGAATAACGTCAATGTATATGTACCTACACTCTAGAAATTACCATACGTTGAGGGCCGCTGTCTTGTATTTTGAGGTTTGGATTGTGGACTACTTCCAAAAGGCCCTTAAAAGCCTATAGAGCTTGATACTCGGAATTGAATCTCTTTACTTTTCCTTCTAATTGTTAATGATGGAGGTTATTTGGGTTATAAGAAATTATTTATAAACACAAAGAGAGGTGACGAGAAAAAGAAATAGTAACCCTTTTCTTCGTTGCTAGTGAAGACTACTATCATCTTAGCGTGGATATAGACATTTTGTTGATCAATTACGTATTTTTCTTACATTGTGATTACTTAACTATTATCCCTATTTGGAAACTAGGGATAAGGCAGTTTAAATCGATTTTGACAGATTCTGAATCAATTTTGTTGAATCTATCCTCACTCCCAACCAATTTGGCTATTGATTCTGATTTTTAAAACCTTGATGCACTCTCCCAATTTTGAGCAGCAGAACATATGATTTAGATAGAAAAATCATGAAAATGGATGGCTCAAATCAAATTTCTTCACAAACACCAATAATTGGCCCCGAAAAAACAGAAAAATAATTTATTTACATATCAGACACAAGTGGGAATTTGGAAGGGAGAAGGGGCAGATGGGGAAAACACAAAAGAAACCCCCCAGACTGCAAAAACCATTCCATATAGGAATCAAACTATCAAGCTGACAACCTCAACTCTGACGAGTTAACAACCGATGAATCGGAGACGAGTCCGACTCAGCGTCTCCGAGTCCAACATCCCCTCCCAGTCCACCTCCTCTTCCTCGTCTTCTTCGTCTCTCTCACTCCCTCTCATCGTCTGTAGTATCCTCTTAGCCTTCTCCTTGGCTCGTTCGCTCCCTCTCACTTCCACATCTCTCAACACCTCCGCCGCTCCCGCCTCCTTCGCCAGCCCTTTAAACCTCAGACTCCCTTGACTCAACGCATACAACGCCGCAACGCAGTTCTCCCGAGTTGATTCCGAGTTCAACTCGTTCTTCCTCAACATCTCCACGAAGCATTCCACCGCAGTCGCGTCTAGTAATGCAGTGCGCCCTTCCGCACAAATCGCTAAGTTGCAAAGTATTAGCAGAGACCTACTTGCCAGGTCCCCTCCCTTCGCCATTGCTAGCAGGGTCGGCACAGAACCAAGCTTCACAAGCTTGGAGCGATTGCTTTGAACCAGCGAGAGGTGGTACAGAGCGAGCGCCGAGTCGTGCCGAGCCCGTTCGCTTTCCGACCGGAGCATGTGTAGCAGCGGTGGCAACGCACCTAATACGCCTATCGCCATCTTGTTATCATCGTCAAGCGCAAGGCTGAAGAGGGCACCCGCCGCGTGTTCCTGTGCTTCAGAGAATCCTCCCTTCAACACATCGATTAGCGGTGGAACGATCCCCGCCCTTACGATCTTTACCTTGTTGATCTTCTCTAACGACAGATTCACCAGCGATGCCATTGCGTTTATTTGGATGGAGGAGTAGCGTGTGGTCATGAGAGATTTTAGCCCCGAAAGCAATCGAGGGTTACAGAGCGAAACCCTCATTTCTGGGTTGGTTCGGGTGATCTTTCTCAGTGAGATCACGGCCTCCTCTTGCTCGAATACTTGTAAGCTCTTGATCTTGAAAAAGATCTCCTCCTCTTCCGGCGACATTAGGTTCAGAGTTTCGTCTGCAACATTATCGAGAGACGATGAAGAAGATGAGTAACAAGAGGGTCGCGTCGCGAACGGTAGAGGCGTGCTGGGAATCCCCGTATTCACCGATTCCTCGGAACTGGTGTACAAGTGAGACGGCCTCCCATTTAGCTCCGTCGCTGCGTAAGAAAATTTCACCGGAGGCTTCTCCGCTACTCCTTTAAGCACCTCATCCTGTTCCTTCTCTTCTTCTTGCCCTGTCTTGCCTTTGATGGGTGATTTCTCTTCCTGGGGCGGTATTAGTGAACGGACAAGCTTCTCCACCGAGCTGAGCTCCGGAGGTGTGGGCCGTTCGACGCCATTGGCGTGACACCAGTTGAGAATGGTCAATTTAATGGCGACATTTGAGATCACAGTAGAGAAATTGGGTTTCGAGCCGCTGGTGAGTATAGGTGTAAAACCCAAGTCTGTACAAACCTGAACGCAGATGCGCTCGAGAGTATGACCCGAAGCAACAATCACTGGATCCGCCATTAATGACCCCGAAATCGGACAGACAAATTCTTTAGGGGGCTGTTTCGTTTCTGGTTTCAACGCAGTGGGCGAAGAACGGTAGAAGGAGATCTTCCACCTATGCTTGCCGCTACCCATCTCAGTAGCTCTCCCTAATTTCTTCTTCTATACTCTTCGAGAATCTAAGAAATGGAAGAAATGCTGGAATGGTTCTTCATGGAATCCATAAAATGGAAATCCCATAACAAATTGCAGTAATAGCTCCCGAAATGTCAATCCAAACCAATTCACAGAGAGATAAAAGAGAGCATTATGCTGCACCCAACCGGGACAGCGACACTGTACTTTGCTTTGGTTTGGGTTCTTTGGTCTCCGTGGTTGCAGGTCTGCAGAAACAGGGCAGAGAAGATCGAAGAACGAGGATAGGAAGGGCTGCTTCGTGTTGCTTTCTTTCAGGAGTTTCGATAGCCCAAAAACAGAAAGAGATTACGTTTAGTAATCGATTCGAAAGGGGATGGGCCATGGCCATGGGGACCAATTGGTTTTGTGATTTCTCGAAATATTTACGGAACGTAGTGGCTTCAAATTTTGGAATCTTTGGTGGTTCATTTTTTGTCTTAGTTCCGGTACTACCCTTCATGTCATGCAATAATAATGAAAATGCCATGGAAAAGCGGATTGCATACGAAGCACCGTCACGCGAGTTTAGGTAGCAACTAGCAACTAGGAACACGTCTCGTTAAGGGGTGGGGTCCATTCAGTGTTTTTTTTGAAAAAAAGGGACTTTACGGACGTTTTTCCTCGTCTGCCCTTTTCCAATAATAGAGAGTACAAGCTTCGTCAGTCCCCAATCCCCACTCGCCACTCCCCACTCCCCACTCCCCACTCCCCTACCCTCAATTTATATTTCTAGTTTGTTCACGTTTCTTAGAGGCTGATCATGTTATTCTATTTTCTTGTATTAAAAAATGTTATTTTATTTACATCGAAATTTAAAAAAAAATTAAAATTTTGAGAGAGAGAAAATAAAATTGTCAGGTTAGGTGACATACATACCAAGAGCAAAATGACCAACCCCATGAAATGCAAAATCTTACCTCTACGGATGCTCTTTTGTGTACTCTCATTGGTCTATATTGATACAATAATCATATGTAGTGACAACAATATGCGTGACATCATTATTTTCTCCACCGATGGTGTAATATAGAAACCTTCTCCTTTCTTATATATGTCCAATTCTCATGTTACATGTAAATATAATACACTTAAACGAAAATCAAACTGAATATTAATTATTTTTTATTTATCAAACCAAAATCATGTAATAATCAGCTCGATTTAATCGGTTTCTCTTGTTTCTCCTTCACAACCTCTTTCCACCAGAGTTGCATAACAGTTCCATGTCCTCCTCCATAGAGGAATTAGTGTCGAAATTTTAGAAATTCTAGCATTGCAAGAATGGAAATCTATAAAATTTGACTTAAACAAAACTTCGACAATTCCATGTCCCCCCAAGTAGAAAGAGGGATCAGTGTTAAAACTCTTGAAATTTCAACCTTGCAAAGTCTCTCCTTGCCTCAAAGCTTCTTTCTTGATAATAATAATAATAAAAAATAAAAATAAAAGGGATTGAGTTTCCTATCTAACTGTGTAGGTATACGTTAGTTCCTCTCTCTCTCTCTCTCTCTCTCTCTCTCTCTCTCCAACTCCAGTAGGGGGATCGATAAATCATTTCATAGGAGGGAGAAAAGAGAGAGACATAAACAGACACTAATGTACTCTATGCAGCTTGATAGTAATATCTTTCTCCTAAAGGATATTGTAAAAACCAGTCGATTTAACAATTTAATCATTTAATCATATATATATATATATATATATTTGTTTAAACGAAGAATTGAATTGAATCAATTACTAAAGATGTGAATTGAAACCAAAACAGTTTATCAAAATCGAATCGAATCGTTTATATCAAAACCGTGAAACTGTTCATTAAATGGTTCAGTTTCGGTTTTAAAATTAAACTGTAATTTGATTTTAGTTTTAAAGTTTAAACCGTTAGTAAACTATTTAAGTAAACCGACGTAGTAAGTTTAAGTCATTCAACGTTAAATTTATATATTTTTAATATAATAAATTCAATTAAACAACTATTAAAAAAAAAAACATATAACAGTAATCAATTCAATTCAATTCAATATAACAATTTATATGCATTTCACTAATAATTCTAAATGCAAAGAAGTTGTTTGGACAAAAAATTAGAAAACATAAGAAACCGTTTATATATGGTTTCAGTTTTAATACATGAAACCGTTTATTAAACAATTCGATTTTGGTTTAACCTAAAAAATCTTGTAGCGAACCGAATCAAACCATCTACATCGGAACAAAACCGATTAACACCCTTATCAATCACAATGGTTTTCAGGCATGGTTTAAAGTATCTTCGATACTGATACGATACCCTCCGATACGTATCTTAAATTTAGCCGATCGATACGATACACACCGATACGATACATGAAATTTTTAAAATCCTTTCGTATCGATATATATCCTACGATACATATCGATATGCACCAATACACTATCGATACGTACTAATACTCTATGAAAAATAAAAAATCGAGTTGAAATATACGTTTCGGTATGTATTGATACGTATCGGTGAGTATTTGTATGTATCAATTGGTACATATCGATGAGTATCAGTACGTATCGGTGAGTATATGTATCGATCAGTATGTATTGGTGAGTATCAATACGTATCGGTGAATATCGGTATGTACCAATACAGTGCACTACGGTCCTATAATGGCCAAGATGGGTATTTTTTCAGAAAACACGATTTTTTGAGGGGTTTTTGTTCCAAAGTTGCGGCCAGCCATATTTCTCTCTAACAAAAGTGGAAATCAAGGTTGGGAACAAGGATTTTACATTTATGGGACAACTACAAACCCTGAATTCTTAGTGTGATACCCTCAATTTAGTGTTTATACATAATACATGTTATCAATAGTTTTTTTTAACAAATTTTTTATGCAAAAGTATTTTAAAAGGTGTTTCATATCCATTTATGTGCGTATCTTTAACGTATCTCCGATACGATACGATACCCTCCGATACGTATCTTAATTTTGGCCGACCGATATGGCGATCGATACCGATACTTTAATCCTCAGGATAAACTAGAGGTGTCAAACGGTCGTTTCGATTTGGTTTCCACCAGGCTGAATTGATTTCAATCTAGGAATAAGGGTGACCAAAACCAATCCGTTAAGGAACATCGGTTTTTCAGTCAATTTTGGTTTCAGTTCAGTTTGATTTTGATTTTTCAATATCAGGTTAATACAGTTTAAATCTGTTTATTGTTGGACTTGAACCATAATAAAATCTTACATTCATAATCTATAGTGATGAAAGATTTGACAAAAACATTTTAAATTTGTGACTAAATCATGGTCTATTATTGTAAGGAAAAGGTAACTAATATTGAAACCAATGGATAACTAATTAGTAAGAAGATAACTAATATTAAAATCACAAAATGAAGCCTATTATCCAATCATTCATTTAACTATACAATTAATTTTGTATAGTAAACAAAGAGATCAATGGAAGCATTATTACAATTTACAAATCAATTTCCCTATCCATAACCCCATATCATTTATTTGTAACAATTCTCCTTATAACAAAAATATTCTCACTAATATTGCAAAAAATGGATAATCAATTCACTTATTTATAATCTCATAATCATTTTTTTTATCAATTTCATTCGGTTTGATTATTGGTCGAGTCGGTCGAGACCAATTTTCAGTCAATCCTATACCTAAACCAATCCAATAAGGATCAATTTGATTCGATTTAAGTTTTTCAATCAATTTTATCAGTTTGGGCTAGGTTTTAATACCTCAAGGCTAAACCATTGGTTTTCAATTCCAACTCAAAATTGAAAACCTTAGAAAGAGAAATAAAATGAATTAAAAGTAAAAAGATGGGGATCGCTACCATGGTCATTGGGCCAGTATGAAGATCAATAAAGGGAATTACCTAGGCATCTAACCAGCGTGAGGTGGTCTTTTCACCACCTCTATGTCTTGAGCCTAGAGATGCCCAATCTGGCAACAATTTTTTTTCTTTAAATAAAATATACATTAAGCTGAAAGCGTAGGAATCTTTTCCCATAATAATATTGAAAAAGTAGCAGAGTTTCTTAAAAGGGTAGGCTCAACTAATACCTCGTGGAAAGTAGGGGGCACTTCAGCGTTTGTTTAAGGAATGGGAAGGCCATTACCTTACCTTTATCAAAAATAATTATATAAATAGATAAAGGATATAACAGGTAGTTTTGTTCATGTTTAGAGATATCTAACTCTTTGTTCATCCTAAACGCACAAGTAATATGATCTCTATGATCCATTGGATGGTCCTTACAAAAGCTTAAGTGGGACCATCTCATTACTGTGGGAAATGTTGAATGTACTTCACTATTAAATGACTTAAACAAACAAGTCCTAAGGAAAATGATTTTTTATCCAACAACAATGCCTCTCATAGGAGAGAAGAGAAAGAGATTCAAGGGAGCGCTGACGCTCCAAGAGAGATCTCGTCTTACCATGGTTTTAATTATTGATATCGTATCGGTCGTATTGTATTTGTATCAGTTGAGATCGATCCCTGAATCCTAACCGATCTAGATCAATCACCTATATCGTTTCAAGGGTAAAACAGTAAAAAAAATATATTTTTTCTATAAGCAAGGAGCAAAGATGACTGATACACATCGATTCTCTCAAATACCAATCCATATTAGATCGGTATTAGCAGAGATCGATATCAATATCGATATTGAGAACTAAATCCATGCTTCTTATAGATGTTTATGAATCTGGAATCCGGAATCCTGGATCAAGCTCAGGAACAAGTACAATCTCGTACATCCTAATCTGTAAATTTAGTATTCATCAAATGCAGAGAGAGAGAGAAAATATATTTTAAATCCACAAATAGAACAATCTCTTACATGAACCTCGATCTTGATATTTTCCTGGGTGTATGGTTTCATCCATGTAGGGCAAATGGGCAAATGAGCAAATGAGCACGTGTACAGAGTTCTTTTCTTTATTTATTTTTCTTTATCATTGCTTTTTTAACTGAAAGGACAACGTACTTTAAGCTTCGCCATATTTGGTGGGGAGAGGGAAGTGTGGGGCCGTGGGCGGTGGTCAACTAAGAGAGGAGTCGACGTTTAAGTTTCACATCATTTAAGGGAATCCAACTGTAGGACCAGCTGGTGTGGCAACCACTTCATCATAACAGTTTTGCACCGTTCCCTAGCTGTTAAAGGTGGAATACTCTTTTTAAGATTGAGTTTTGTTCTTCAATTGGTGGGTCCGTCCTCTTGCTTAATTGTTGATGTCGTCCATGGCTTCGTAATCCCACCTACGCTAGCAAGTCTGTCCTTAGATTCTCAAATTAAATTCAATATATTTGCAATTGATTTATTTTCTTCTTCCAATGGATAAGAAACATGGTTTCAAGTATCGATATTAGATTGACCGTATATAGATTGATAAGTATTGATATCAATCATTTTTAAGGCTAATATGCGTTCTGTTCTTTTAAGTTGATCAACTAATTAAAACGAAAAAATGACCCTATCAATCTGACATAGGAAACATTTAGATACAACTATATATGAAAAGGTTTAGTTATCCCATTACAAGCCCTTTCATTATGAATTCAATTAACTAAAAATGAATCAAATCTTCCCAAGTAAAATTCAAATTTACGACCAGTCAATTAATAGTCGATCACATATTCTACCACTGAACTATTGAGAAACAGCGAGAGATTATATCTCATAGAGTTCAATTCTCATTCTCAACCCATGATCTATATGAATCCGAATCTTCTTTTGTAATTCCTGAAATTTATTCGTAGTCACTCCGTTCCATGCTTCATTCCATAAGGAACCACAAAAAAAACAACTCCATTTCAATATTTTCATGCCGAGTTGTGACTGACATTCCATTGCTAAACCGATAAAGTCCCTCCCCAAAATTAAATTATTGATATCATCCATAGGGGACCTGGATGATTCTTCATGATCTCCACCTTATATCATATATAGAAGTTATCATAGACTCAAAAGCATTAGTGGCACAAAAACACACACAATGTCATATCATATATTAAGCGCACACAGACAAACATGCGGAAGGACAGAATCATATGTGCTTTACAGTATCATTACTTTAGAAAAGACAGTGAAAGAAAGTGTTTTTGCCTTTCTTTTTTTTTTTTTAATTATTATTATTATTATAAATATAAATCAAAACTAACCAAAAGGGTATATGACTAAATGGGTGAGAGAGCAGTCAAAGTCGAAATGAGAAATTTTCATTTTGATGGAAAGATCGATCCACATTAGGGCAAATAGGACCCAATTGCTATCAATAAAAGGACTATTAGGCCATGCTTATTATTAATTATTAATTTATTATTATTATATTTCAAGAAGGAGAGGATAAGAAAATCAAACCAATGATCATTTTTATATGTACGCTATAGTTCAATTGCCTAATTGTATGTCACTGAACTAAAAGCTCACCCTTGTGAAATAGGAATGTATTGCAGCTCAAACAGTAGTGTCAACGAATCTAAAATAGGGTTTTAAATATCGACATCAAATGGTTATTTTATCTAATGGTTTTTTTTAGGTGATAGAAAATTTTTAAAGAAAAAAAAAAACCTGTATTTTTAAAATAATAGAATTTTTTTTTACTTTCTTTTGCCTTTGGTTTGCATATATCATCTGATATGGGATTGGTCGGGAATTGGTATTGGCTCCTGCTGATATGGGTTTAATTAGGATCCATCAATCCAATACTGATTACTTAATTATTTAAAAAATATGAGATTCGGATGATACCTTTTTTAGACCATAAATTGGTGAAACATGCATAATTTTGTTCACGTTGGCAACATGAAAATCCTCTTCCTTTTGTTCTTTTTCATATGTAAACAATTTTATAGATAGAAAAAGAATAATAAAATAGCCTCTCTAACTGTTAATAAAGGGAACTTAAAGATCAAATCCCAATTCACAGGGAGTGGTTGGGTTGAAGAATTACCACTCACCCAACCACTTGTGGGTGTTGTTGTATTCTTCAATTTAATAATATAACACATGAATTAGCAAGTGATTAAGTGTTTGGTTAGAGAGAATTAGTCAAAACATAAGCTCACTGTATCCCTATGTATAGAGGATGGACCTCACTACCATTTTTTGTGGGGTCCGGAATGGCTCGACAAAGTCTCAATTTTATTTATTTTTTCCCATGGAACATTACACTACATTTGTTTTAATGGAATTTTTTTTATAAGAATTGTTTTTATAGAGTTGATTCATGGAATGTTGGATGCTTAGACCAAATATTTGTTAGTTAAAATCCAAATTTATGTAAAAATACTAAATTATTTGGACTCGATGAAAGTTCGCCATGTGAAAATAATTAAAGAACACATGAATAGCTAAAAGTGCTAGGAAAAGATGCCAAAGGACAATTAATAATTGAATGTTGTTATGAAATAAAAAATATATCCTTTTTGGTGGTTTGCATGCCTCCATATGACACAGTAGGTGATATATTTATGGATGGAACGATCACAAGAAAAAAATTCCAAAATGAACTTTTGGATTTTTTTTTTTTTTTTGAAAAAAAAATGTTATCTTGATTAATGATACAAATTCAACATTATATGATTGGATTCCTATGCTATTACACATATGCTGCATTTAACCATGTGGGTCAATGGTTAATAATTTAGTTGGTTGATTGTTGGAAATTTTAAGACCTCCACTCACTGATCATAAGTCAAATTTGGTGATTTTTCTGAATTGTATAGTCCATCATATTTAGATTATTCGTTATCATTTTTTTTTTCTTTAGAAAGTCCATATTAAGTTTTCTTAAATTTTTTTCTACCCTCATAATAACATATAGGGATGCCATATTGGTCTATAAGATTATTTTTTTTGGTAAAGATCTATAAGATTTTGGCCCATGTATAGATGATGATGTGAATAATATATCTAAATTTTTATTTTATTTTTAATATATTTTTTTGCATAACTACATACAAAATGTAAGAATTTTCCTGTAGAAATGAATAATCAAAACACACCAAAAAAAAAAAAAATTTGGGGAAAGTTAATCTCTACACTCTATGGAAGAATTGAGGGTCGTAAACCTTCCCCTTTTTTTTTATGAACTCCGCACTACAGGTGAAGAGAATCTGAATCCAAAAATTATATAAGTGAAAAGAGGACCTAGTTCTACCTTGAGCCAAGGAAGAATTACAATTTAGCAGTTGTTCCTTCATTATACTCTTTCTTGCCTCTCCTCTTTTGTAATATAGCCATTTTTTCTTAGTTTGAGTTTAGGAGCCTAATGGCCATTACATAGTAAATCCACATAGGGGCCAAGTATATGTGGGTTTACTATGAAGGAGTTAAAGGAGGCCCGAGGCCCGAGGCCCAAGGCCACTCTTCTTACGAAACAAGAAAATTGATGCAAACCAAGCACTAATGCACATGAGAGAGTCGATCAAGTGACCAATCCTCAGGCAAGTACTCTACTAATCAATCCTCTTTTGCAATGTAGCCCTCTATGATATGAAATCAAATATGAATATAACACATAAGTTGGAACATAAATGTGATGAAGCCTTAAACTAAAATTCATAGAAATTGAAACCTAAAAAGCTAGAACCCCATGGGATCTCATTGAGCTCCACTGTGAAACAAAATGTGATGAAGCAACGTATAAGGGGAACCTAACTTAACAAATTTGACAGGTGGCTATCTTAGGGTTCCTCCATCTACCTAAGATTATCAAATAATTAGTCTAAAAGACTTAAAAACAACAAGGACCCCGGATCAGCTATCTAGAGGACCCCCTCAACGCGCTTGCACCACATTGCATACCCCTATTCCTCTGTCTTCTTTTCATGAAACCTTTGATTCCATAAGTCCAATCCAAATTAGGGCCTCTATTTGGCTTGATGGTATCCCCTCAACATTTCTCAATTAAATCTATGGATATTTTTTTATAGTGCATCTTCTTAGAAAAAGAAAAATGATAAGGCACATATTTATTACCAAGTGGCAAATTTGGTTGTGCTTAGATGAATCCCACACTTCATTGGAGGAAGGAACTACAAACATCTCCCTAGTCAAGCTTTATTTTGAACAAGAACAAAAAATTCACTCAATTAAAAATGATTTTGAAAAAAAAGTGTCAACGCTTGTTTCAGGTTGGAATTTGATTTGCAAAATAAAATATGTCAAGTTAGACTAAGATACGATTATGGACTGATTTTTTTCTATCCAATCTCTTCATCCAATTCCATCTGACTCTCCGATTGAATTAGAAAATAATATTTTTAACCATAGACAATAGGGGTGAGAGTTTTTTTTTTTTTGATCAGCGAAAGCAAACAGAGAGATAAAATTAGATAGCAAGATTAGATTTGAAGTTTGCTTTAAATATTGGCTTTCTACCTGAGAGAGCCTCATGAGCTAACTTCTTAAGGTACTCTAATGTACTATTAGTTTCTAACAAACCAAACCTAAGAGGACTATTATAGTTGGTCATCTCATATTTAAGTATGATTAAGTTCTTGGCCATAATGATAAAGGTTTGTCAAATTCCTTGTCAGAAAGCTTATTGATGAACTTCACACTGCTCCATACGACTTCCATCGCCCACTTGTTTTCCTTAGCTTGCTCCAGCCCCCTTAGAAGCACTAGCGCCTCTGTTTCACCATCCTTTCCTGTCAATACATAGTTAGTTTCATATAAGATTCCTCCATGTTGTAAAGCAATGGCTAAAGCCCAAGCTGAAATATTTTTCTGTTTGTCACTAACACTGGTTATGAAAGTTGAGTTAGTGCTCTGTGTGAACACCGGAGGTGTGCAACATGATTTTGGGTTAGAGGTCGCCTATGCTTTAGACAATTTCCAATTAATTCCATGCGCTATCCAAAACTCAATATTTTTAGTAATGGCAGTGGGCTCTGGTTTAAGGGCAGAGAATATATTTTTATTTCTATGGAACCATATGAAATAACAAGTGATGACAAAGACAACGAAAAACCACATCAAGTCCCTTTTGGATTTGAAATCAGAATTAAAGAAAAAATAAACTAAATTTTTCAAAGGTTCAAATAGTAAAAGATTGGGTTTGAGACCCAGCGGGCTTGATGCCCAACACAGTCTTATTATTTCGCACTCGAACAAAAGGTGATAGAGAGACTCCCGCTGTGTGTGGGACAGACCACACATCGGATCAATATCCATCCATTTTAACAATATATCTTTGGTTGGTAATCCGTTATTGACAGCTCTCCAGAAGAAGAGCTTAAACTTTGAAACTTTGGGTGGATATTGATTTTTCAGAAAAATCGCCATCATGGTGAACAGAGAGATAAGCAACAACACCTGTATGAGCATACATGGAAGATTGTTAGTGCATTGCTGCAGAGAAATTTGACGACTAATTTAGTAGTGAAAATTCCCTCCTTTGAGAGCGTGCACCACCAACTGTCCTCTTGATGTGATAGTCGCAATAGAATTGGATAAAGAGTTAGGGAGAGCAGATTTCAAGAGATCCATGTCGGATATTCTATTATTATTCTTACCCAAGAAGCTGGAATGCTCGACATTATTGTAAACGGATTGGAGCCACGGATCAAATCAGAAATAGGTATGAGAACCATTACCTAATTTCCGGACAACAATTCTCTTCAAGTAGGGAAGAATTTTGGCAATACCATCCCAACACGGGGAGCCCCTTACTTTTAAGAGTTCGTGGGTCAAAGACAGACCCGTTGGTAAAGTATTTAGCTCTAAGTGTTTGGGTCCAAACATTATTTCCATTGGGAAGGAGTCTCCATCCCAACTTGAGCAATAGAGACTTCTTGTGACACTCAACCTTTCTAAAGCCAAGTCCTCCCTAGGGTTTGGGTTGGCAAATTTTATCCCATTCAATGAGATGCATTTTATTCATCCTATCATTATCTCCATTCCAGAAGTGCATAAAAATTGAGTCTAATTTCCTACAAATATTCTTTGGGAAAATAAAGCAAGACATTAAATAGGACGAAATTGAAGCCAAGGAGGATTGTACTAGAATGCTTCTTCTAGCAAAGGATAAAATTTTGGATTTCCACATTCCAAGCTTATTTTTAACTCGTTCAATGTTTTTATTGAAAAGACCTGATCTATTTCTAGAGTGGAACAAATTGGTGCCCTGATAACCCGAGTCTTTAGTCATCTCTTTAATCCCAATGATTTTGCTTAAGAATTTTCTTAAACTTTCATTCACATTAGAACTAAAAGCTAACCCACTCTTTTCAAAATTAATGGTCAATCCGGATAGATCAGAAAAGAGATCCAGAATGCATTTTATTGTAGAAAGGTCTTCTTGGGTTGCCCTACTGAAAATGAAAGTGTCATAAGCAAAGAAAAGATGGGTTATTTCAGGGGCTTGTTTAGCGATTTTAATCCCCTAAAAAAGATTTAAATCCCTATTGGCAATCAAGAGTCTAGAAAGTCCTTCAATTACAATCATGAACAAGAAGGGGCTTAGAGGACACCCCTGCCTGATGCCTCTAGAGGCCTTAAACCGTAGGACAGCTGACTCGTTCAGTTTAATGGAAAAAGATGAGATTTATCAGATTAATCCATTTAGAGTTGAAGCCCATAAATTTAAAGATGACAAGCAAAAAACCCCATTCTACCTTGTCATAAGCTTTGGCCATGTCCAATTTGATGGCCACATAGTCAGTCTTACTTTTTTTTTTTTCTCTTTAGAAAATGGAAGATTTCTTGAGCAATGATAATATTATCAGTGATTTGGCGGTCTGAGACAAAAGCGGCTTGATAGGGGGAGATGAATCTATGAAAGTGAACTTTTAGTCATGATGCCAAAATTTTTGCCACAAACTTACAAGTGACGTTACATAGGCTTATAGGCCTATAATCACCAATCGAGTAGGCAAAATCTTTTTTGGGGATTAGGCATATGAGGGTGTGGTTGGCATGGGATGGCAGATTGGCAGAGTTGAAAAAATTCAGAATGAAGGAGGTTTATGAATTCCCAACATTGTTGGAAGAAATGGCTTGGAAACCATCCGGACCTGGGGCTTTGAAAGATCCAATTGAAAAGACAACATTCTTGATCTCCTCCAAGGAAGGGGGTGTGGATATGAACCCAAAATCCAATCATAGGCTGCGTTTGATAGTCATCTAGATTTTAACATTTTTCCATTCTATGGAACCAAAAAAAAAACGAAATAAAGCATTTGATGTCAACTTGATATTTTTCTTTTTTTCTTTTTTTGACAAAAAAAAAAAAAAAAAAAAAAAAAAAAAAAAAAAACCACACATGAACAATAGATTTGTTTCTCTTTACATCAAGGCTTAAGAATTAGGAATTGGATATGAGATCGATCTCCATCAATTTTAAGTTGAATTAGATCATAATTAGTTGGAATTAATTGAAACGTTAGAAAATAGATGTGGAAAAAAGAAGCCAAAAAAAAAAAAAAAAAAAAAAAATCACATATTAATAAATTTTTTGAGTTTTTTAATGAAAAAATCTCATAAGAAAAAAGTAAGTTTCATAGATTTCTACAATTTTACCAACAAAAAATAACCAAACTAAGGACATTCATAACTGATTCAAAATAAGGGTTTGGAAATCAAACTTAATCCGATCAAGGTTTGATTCTAATCCAATTATTTAAACCATTCTTAACATCCACAAAAAACAATATCCTAAAATCAATCCACTATTTCAATAAACCAGTGCCTTGGGAATATTATGAAAATGTATAGTTATTATGGCCAGATTTGGAATGATTTCTATTACAATTTCAGACTGATTTTAAAATAGTCAACAAATAAAAATTGTTTTTTGCAGTTCTTGCCAATTGCATGGCATCTATTATGACTCGAGCACAACTTCGACGTACTCAAAGGGGTGCATCAGATGAGTGCACATTCGCCGCAAGAAGCCAGAAGTTGTTTTATCTTGGAAATAAGTTCGCATTCCAACCCCGTTGCACCAAAACCTAGGGGCAAATACTGAATTTAAGAGAGTGCCAAGTGGCCTGTCGTAGTCCTCATTTCACATCTTGGAACATCAACAATAATCAATACAATCTCCTATTGCATATATATAAAAGATAAATTTATTCTTATATAAAGTCTATCGCCACTCCACAACAATATACATTATAAGAGTGGAATTACATAGAAGGGTGTAATTAAGGATGCTAAGTGCTAATACGGAAAAATAAACTGGAAGCTAGCATTGGTACTAAAAGTTCAAAATGTGGAAGTTAGCTGCATAGTGATGGGGGGAGAGTAGACTAATGTCATATCTTCAAAACGGGCATAGCGGCGATACTAGTGTTGCCTCCACATCCTCTTTTTTTGTTTTTTGTGCCCAGATGCTCTCAGCCGCTAGATGCTCACTGCAATGTTGCAGCAGTTGCAGAAGATGTGATTTGCTGTCCATCCCTATATTGATTCAGGTTTAACAGACAAAGCGTAAAAGTTTAACTTTAGACAATGTACTGCCAAACAGTAGGGAATGCGACGAAAATTCAAAATGGGGTACAGTATTAAACCCCTTCAGGCATTGAGAATTTCCTCAAGTGCACACAAAAAGTCCAAATGAATTCAGAACGGAATGGAATGGTCCTGATCCCATGGCTCAAACCCTTTCATATTCAATCAACAGTTTCACAGGCTCTTGTGTTTAGGTGCAGGAACCATGCAATCAGATAACGTTCTTTTTTCTAATTATTTTTCTATAAAAATATTAAATTGAAAGAGGATTTTTGAGCAAGCAGTATAGAGGAGTATAGCAACACTAATATGGTGGGACAGAATGATTATGTATATAGAAGTCCAATGAGATCATTGCATGAGAGAAAAAGAGAGTTTTAGTTAACATCAATATGAGTTGGGAAAATAAAAAGGGTTACAATTTGGAGAGAACTTATTAGGCAGTATCAAGAAGATCCTTCACCAACTTTTTTTTTTTTTTTTTTATCAGCGAAACCAAACAGAGAGATAAAATTAGACAGCAAGATTACATTTGAAGTTTGCTTTAAATATTAGCTTTCTCCCTGAGAGGGCCTCATGAGCTAACTTCTTAAGGTACTCTAATATACCACTAGTTTCTAACATACCAAACCTAAAATGACTATTATAACTTGTCCATCTCATATGTAAGTACGATTAAGGTTCTTGGCCGTAATGATAAAGGTTTGTTAAATTCCTTTTAAAAAAGCTTCTTGATGATCTCCGCATTGCTCCATATGACTTCTATCGACCACTTGTTATCCTTAGCTCGCTCCAGCCCCCTTAGAAGTCCTAGCGCCTCCGCTTCACCATCCTTTCCTATCAATACATAGTTAGCTTCATATAAGATACCTCCATGTTGTAAAGCAATGGCTAAAGCCCAAGCTAAAATATTTCTCTGTTTGTCACTAACACTGGTTATGAAAAGTGAGTTTGTGCTTTGTGTGAACACCAGAGGTGTGCAACATGAATTTGGGTTTGAGGTCACCCGTGCTTTTGACAATTTCCAAGTAATTCCATGGGCTATCCAAAACTCAATGTTTTTAGTAATGGTAGTGGGCTCTGGTTTAAAGGCAGAGCATATATTTTTATTTCTGTGGGACCATATGAAATAACAAGGGATGATGAAGACAGTGAAAAACCACATCAAGTCCTTTTTGGGAATGAAATCAGAATTAAAGCAAAAATAAACTAATTTTTTCAAAGAGTCAAATGGTAAAAGATTGGGTTTGAAACCCAGCGGGCTTGATGCCCAACACAGTCTTGCTATTTTGCACTCGAACAAAAGGTGATAGAGAGATTCTCGCTGTGTGTGGCACAAACTACACATGGGATCAATATCCACCCATTTTGACAAAATATCTTTGGCTAGTAATCCGTCATTGACAGCTCTCCAGAAGAAGAGCTTAAACTTGGGGTGGATATTGATTTTCTAGAAGAATCGCCACCATCATGAGCAGAGAGATGAACAACAAAACCTGTGTGAGCATACATGAAAGGTTGTTAGTGCATTGGTGCAGAGAAATTTGGCAGCTAATTTAGTGGCGAAAATTCTCTCCTTTGAGAGAGTGCACCACCAACTGTCCTTTTGATGTGATAGAGGGATTTGTGCAATAGAATTAGATAAAGAGTCTGGGAAAGCAGATTTCAAGAAATTCATATTCCAATGTCCATTATAAATGAAAGCACTAACCACCAGAGAGTTGGAGATTCTATTATTATTATTGCCCAAAAACCTTGTTGATTGTTTGACAACTGGTCATGTATGAGGTTCACCTCAGGTCAATAATAACTGTATGGATTCCCCTGAGTTGGTCAACTGCTGACCTGATCTTTTCACATTTCTACACATCAGTGAAGATGAGAAAATGGAGAGGAATAGAAATAAAGGGTGGTCATGAAAAGGGGGTAAAGATAGATGCTGAACAATTATTAGCAGTCTCTGTTGCACTCTTTGGAGGAGTTGAATGGGAAAGGGTCCAATTTTGATGTAGGTTCGTACAAATCCAAACCCAACAAATTAATAAGCAGAATTCACATCCAAAGGCTTTAGCAACAAACAGGAAAGGTTGGTTCAGGGCATAAAAAATGAAATAGACCTCAAATACCCAAATACACAATGGCCCAATTCTCATACTAGTGTGGATCAGATTCTTGTATGAGAATGGTTCTTGTACGGTCTGATCCACACAGATGGAATCCACCACAGATTTTTTTTCCTTGGGTGGATTCCGTCTCTGTGGATCTTGTACGAGAACCTGATCCACTTTCGTATCATACAAGTGTGAGTCAATCCATACAGAATTTACGTTTTGCAATTTATCAAACAATGCAAATCCAATAGAATGATGAAAAAGCAAGAACCTTTTCTTCAACAAAAACTGAATCATCAATGCAAGAATAAATATTTATTAGTGAACCCTTGAACAGGAATAAAGATCCAAAAGAAATAGAATATAAATAAAAACTTCCATTAACTACAATAGACATTATCAGGAGCTTCTGCACAGATGTGTGGAAGAATTTTCGGTAAGAACGTACATATCTGAATCCAGTGATTGAAATTGTCTCATTCCCACACGGCTTGAAGGTTTACTAGCCCAGAGATTTTGTCAGACCCAACTATAGCAGTGAACGAGGAGCTGGTGGCTTGTTCCCCAGAATTTCATATTAACCAAGCTTCATGCAACTTCAAGACATACTCCAAATCCCACAACACTTCCCCCATCGTGGGTCGGTTCTTACCCTCATCGGCAACGCATTTCTCTGCTATCTCCCCAAATTTCTTCAATGATTCTGGAGAGTAATTCCGTTCAAGCCGTGGGTCCACAATGGTTTCAAGTGATCCTTGTCTTTGCCACTCAAGTGCCCATCTTATAAGGTTGATCTCATCTTCTGGCAAGCTTGGATCCAAAACTGGTCGTGCACAAACAACCTCAAACAATACTACCCCAAAAGAGTAAACATCAATCTTTACAGTCGCTTGCCTGCTTTGCAAGTAGTCTGGATCAATATATCCAAGGGTTCCCTCTACCAAATCATTAAATACAGGAAATGCTTTTGATGCCTCAAAATCATCTATCTTTGCTAAAAAGTTCTCATCCAATATTATGTTGGATGTCTTAACATCCCCATGGATTATAGGATTCCCTGGCCATGTGTGGATGTAGTGGAGCCCACGTGCAGCACCTATGCAAATCTCTAATC
Source organism: Macadamia integrifolia (assembly GCF_013358625.1). Taxonomy (NCBI): domain Eukaryota; kingdom Viridiplantae; phylum Streptophyta; class Magnoliopsida; order Proteales; family Proteaceae; genus Macadamia; species Macadamia integrifolia. Next base: position 41,889,432 of record NC_056561.1, on the reverse strand, counting down.
TCTGCTTCCAAGTCAACGGTGGACGATGACCACGGCCGAAGAGATGACTAAAGAGTGTCCCATTCCCCAAATACTCATACACCAAAATCATCTCATTCATTTCCTGACAGAATCCAACAAGGGAAACCACATGTCTATGCCTGAGCTTTGATAGCATTTCAATCTCTTTCCTAAACACTTGTAGGTCATTGGTACGCTTGATTGCTACCTGAGTGCCATCATCGATTACACCCGTGAAAACTCTACCAAAGCCACCACTTCCTAACACCGATGATTCACCAAAATTCTTTGTTGCAGCTAGGATCTCTGTTTTTCTGAACTGCTTACCCATTCTATCAATAGTTGTGGAGTCATTTGGATTCTGATAGGATTCAGATTTAGATTCAAATTTACAGCATCCTTGTAGAGCAGATCTGGTGAATTTAGATAATGCAGCCCGTATCTTTGCTATTGTGAACTGACTACCAACTCTAACAGTAGTTGTGGAGCCATTTGGATTCAGATAATCTTTGGTGAATTTAGATACCAAAGCAGAATTGATGTTGTTTCCAATGGTTCCATGAAATAGTGGGCGCAAACCAGGTGGATTTTCTTTCCTAGGATATGTATTCTCTCTCTGTGTACATGAAGATATGAGACTGGAGATTGAAGCCTTACCTGCATTCAATTTTTGCATTGTGCTTTTCCAAACTTCTATTTTGCTTATGTCCGAAAGGTATGACCCCAACACCTCAAGAATTAAAGGCAACCCTCCCGAATAGTGTACCACATTAAGTGAAAGCTGCATATAATCTTGAGGAGGTTGATCCATTGAAAAGGCATGCAAACTAAATAGTTGAAGAGACTCCTTGTGGTTTAGTTCTTGAGGCCAATAGATTCTATCTTTATGAACTTTAGCCACATTCAAGATATGTTCAATTCTGGTTGTTATTATGACTCTACTTCCTTCACCAAACCAATTGAGTTCACCGGCCAAAGCATCTATCTGCTCTTTACTATCCACATCATCAAGAACGAGAAGAACATTTTCTTTGCAAAGTTGACATTTTATCAATTTTTTCCCTCTATCATAATGACCTATATCAAAGTCTGTTTTGAAGATATCTTTAAGAAGTCGCATCTGCAAAGTCGCTAGACCCATGCATTGCATTGCTTGTTCCCTGACATCTGAAATAAAACAATTCCTATTGAAGGTTGAAAGGATGCGATTATAGATAGCCTTTGCAATGGTTGTCTTCCCAATGCCACCACAGCCACAGATTCCTATGAATTGAACATCATTGGAACCAATATTTAATAAAGATAATAGATCTGTTACATGAGAATTTGTGCCAATTGGGTATTTACATTCAGCCAAGTGCATGTTACTGATCAGTTCACCCAGAGCCCTTTTGACAACTAATTCAACTATCTCTCCTTGATCCCTACAATATTTACATATAAAAATAAAATTACAACAACTAACAAGATGGAAATATCTTGTAGAAAAGGAACATATAAATTTCAAGTTACTGTGGAATAGAAAGCAATCAGAAATTCACAATAGTGAGAATTTTGTGTGAGTTAAAACTGGAAATATGTATCCATACATACAAATTACAGATGTGGCAACTTCTGATTTAGGTCATATGAACTCAAATGCAAATATCGTTGGAGTGATAACAGAGCATCAAGACAACCTAAGTTACTAGTTGATTCCAATGTTAAGCAACTTGAAGCTATTAAATATCCTAGATTGATGGAGGAAAACTGAATCTCTATGATCAAACTAGTAACCTTGGCTTCAAAGAAGGTTGAAAATCCGTGATGTTGAGTTCTAAATGTCCTATTTCTTGAAAATTTTCGAACCACTTGAGATACGCTTGGTCAGCCATAGGTGTTGTACCAAATTAATTATAAATATGGTTGATCAACAAGTTACCCCTAATCCAATGTTGCACCAAATTCCATCTCTATCTAATAAGTATGGATAATTCCTTCTTGCAATTATTTGTACTTTATACTATGAGCTTGTATTCTTGTATCCCATTGAACACGAGTAGAAGAACTCATTATAAACAATAATGGATAGAAAAATGAATGGAAATATTTTTATCTAGACAAATAAATGTTTCCCCTTTATGTTTAAATTTTGTAGGGTTGAGAGTTGAGACTTACTGATTTTTGTCAATAACTTCTCCTTTCAAATTCCCTACTACTCTCAAAGCTTTCCTCCAACTCTCTATGATATGGGGCTCAAAATTCTTCTCGTGCTCTCGAAATGCTTCTTCAAAACTTCCGGTTTGATTCCGAACATGCGACGGATCAACGTGGAAGAATATGGGCAAGACCAGTTGATGGTTGGATTCGTGGCACTCAAGAATCTGAGCAAGTTCCAGCAGGCACCATTTGCTGTTGGCATAGCCTTGGGAGAAGACAGGGATAGAGATTTTGGAGGTATCGATTGCTTTAAGTAAGGCCGGTCCAATGGCTTCTCCAGTCCACAACTTTTCACTATCAATGAACACATCGATTCCTCTATGTTTCAGACCTAAGTTAAGGAAAGAAGTGAAATTATTACGAGTATCTTCGCCCCTGAAGTTGAGGAACACATCGTAACTGGAGCATCCAGTTGTGAAGGTGAAGGTGGAGGTGGAGGTGGAGGTGGAGGTGGAGGAAGCCCCATCTAGTGCCGCCATTACTTGCCAGAAGATGAAGATGCTCAAAGTGCTCCTTTCTCTCCTAAGGAACTCTCTTTTGATTCAACAAATTGGTTTCTAATAGGAAGTTCTGTGTTGACTCAACAAAACTTCCAGGAAATCATAGTTTACCAAAACGAGCTACAGAAGGGAGGTTAAAGTAGTTGTCTTCTTTCCTCTCCAGCCGGCTGTACCATCCATAGTGTGAAATGGGGTTGGAGGTTACAGGCTGGAAGATCGGCTATCCATCTAGTATAGAGATTAGTGTCACCGTTGACTGTTCAAAGGAAAGTATAAGACAGATTCCGCATCCCTCGCAGGAAATAACGGACATGTCTGACCACTGAAATCGTTGACTAAGGGTGTCAACTTAGAATTGAAGAATTTAAAAAAAAAAAAAAATATATATATATATATATATAAATATATGAATCCACTATGCGCGGGTTCAATTCCCGTCGTTCGCCCATTTTTCCCATCTCATTTCTTTCATTTTTTTCCTTTTTTTTTCTTTTATAAAGAAGAAGAAAGATATTCTATTTTCTCTCCTGTATGGCGACGAAGAATCAAATTATCACCATATTTTTGTTGCTTAGGTAGAATTGGTTCAAGATCTCCTTGTCCCAGCGGTTTTTTTTTATCTTGATTCTCCAATTCAAGAGATTTTTTTTTTTAGATGATATAATAATAATAATAATAATAATAAATGAAATCAACTGTTTAAATCGAATCGAATCGAACTTAAATCCTACGGTTTTAGAGTCCGTTTGGTATCATTCCAAAAAAACGTTTCTACTGTTTTTTTTATTTCCAATGGAACGAAAAAACACAAAAAACTGTTTGGCAACCTTATAATGTGTTTCTGTTTTTTTGAAACAAAAATTGGAAAAAAAAAACGATTTGAAGGTCAAAATACGGAACGACAATTTGTTGTTCCGTCCGTGTAGTTTCATTCCAAACTTGTTAAAAATGAAACAATTTCCAAATTTCGTTCCCGACAAAATCCACAACAAGCCCTATCACCTTTCTTTTCTTCCCTTTCTCCCCTTTCACCTTCGCGTACACAAGAGAATGCTCAACCTAGGGCAATCAATAAATCAGGTAGTCTTCTCGTTCTTCTGCTTCTCTGTTCTTCAGCTTCATTCTTCTTCTTCTTCTTCTTCTTCTTCTTCTTCTTCTTCTTCTTTGCTCTTCTCTTTTTTGCACAAACCCTAAAATTTTTTCGTTTTTTTACAAAACAGAAGGCTCTTGTATCGTTCTTCTCAAGGGAGAACTCCACTGCTCGTCTCTGCTTGTCGATCACGTCTAGAAGTCCTTCCTCCGCGTTCACTTTCCTTGATTGATGCTTCCTTGCTTCTCGTGGCCTCGCCCTTGCTCTCAGCTTGAATTAGGTCGCCGCCCATAGATCTCTGCTCTTCCTCGTTGTCAAGTCGAAATATAGACTCAGATCTGTGAAGACTCAGTCTGGTTGAACTATTGAAGCCACAAACATAGATATACAGAGAAGGAGAAGATAACGGTAATCTTTGTAAGAGCCTCATAGTGAATTGAAGGGTGGAATTAGTTCAGGTAAATTATCTAATCCAACTAATCTTGGCAACCATTCAAACTTTCAAATCTCATTTTGTTATCTCTTCCAATTTTCATTCTCTATTTGGGTATTTGGGTTTTGCCTACTATTAGTCGAAGAGTTGATCCCATATAAGATATCAAATTTTCATTTCAATTTTCATGTCTGAGAAACTCAATGATAAGCTCTTGCAGAGGCGTTTCTGTGGGGTTACTACAGGCTTGATTAGCACCATTGCCAGACAAGATGATGATGAAGAAAGAATAAATTAAAATTTTTTTTCTCTCTATCTCTCTCTATCTCTCTCTTCCTTTTGTGTGTTTCCTGGTCAGTTATGTTATGGAAGTGAGCTGGGTAGCACTGGAGTTACCTTCGCTAGTTACTTTCTCTTTCTAAAGACAGACTAAAAGGGGTGACCCTTTTTTTTTTTTTCTCCATCGCCGCTTGAGGATGGGACCTTGGCCCTTGTGATTTGGGAAAAGGATGGAGTAAGTAACCACTTCAGATATGACTGAAGAAGCCTGAAGGTCAAGGGTGATGAAGTGTTCTCAATTGTGAGTTCGGTCACCTTCTAGATTGGATTTGTTAGATTTATGGATCTGTCAATCTCAGTGTTTATTTTGGATTTGTTAGATCTATCAAAGGTGATGAAGTGTTCTCTGCTGATTCCTTATTGAGTCGAATTTATACACTTTAATGAGGTGGGTAATTCCCATTAGTTGATGCTGAAAAAAATTTCCATTCAGATCTGAAATTTCATATAGATATCCTAGAAAGGCAAATTTTGTGCCCTGTTTCAGATTTTTTCTTTAGTTTTTTTTGAGATTCAATGGCTAACCCAAGGCATTGCAATAGTCTTGCAAAGTCAGTTTCAATGTATTTGCTTCTTGTGATGTAGCAGAGCCAAAAAGTTATAATATCTTCCAATCTTTAGCCCATAATATAAAAGGTGTGAAAAGATTTGTGTTCTAAAAGAAATATATCTTGAATTAGCTAGCCTGTTGGTCACATAAGCAGATTGATTTAGAGATATGCACTACAAGAAAATTGGTCTTTAGCCGCAGTTTTAACCGCGACAATTGCTAATATAACCGAGGCAAAAGGTTAATAACCACGGTTCGAAAACCGCAGCTAATCCGTGGCCAATACCACCGTGGTAAATGGAAGGCCTCTTTAGCCGCGGTTAATATAAATTGTGGTTAGATACTTTGTTTTAACCACGGTTTGTGAAACTGTAGTTAGTAACTTATTTTTTACCACAGTTTATATAAACCGCGATTATTGCCATGCATTCTATTGTCGCGGTTCAAAAAAACTGTGGTCAGTATTTTGTGCTTTAACTGCAGTTTTAAGAAACCGTGGTTATTGATAATTTTGCTTCCGCCCTGGTTTTTCTACTAAATTATTATTTAGCTGCGAATTAAAAAACGTAGAAATTGTTTAACAATACCCACGGTTTACTTTATAGTGCTTGAATTATTAGCCACAATTTATAATAATAGCAGCCAAATGTTTTTTTTTTTAATTATATATATATATATATATATATATATAATATACCTGTACTTGCTAGCTAACCCTGTAAACCAGGAACATTTTACCCGAACCCAATCCAAGGTTGGCTAAGCCCAAATTAAGAGAGGAAATAGAGACTAAAGCTATAAATGATCACCATTCTTGAGACTTGAGAGACAAAAACTAAGCAATTTTCTTTCAAGATTTTATTCACACAAAAACAAAGTCTAAAACTGTATTCAACATGAACATGTATAAGAAACTTGCACCAAAAAAAGACATGATCAATGTTCTTGGTGGGTACAATAGATATGTATGGTAGCCTTAGCTATAATTGTTTTTTAGCCAAAAAAGGATATACAATAATTAGGATTTGATTCAAGAACATAACTTAGTCTTTCCACCTCTCATATCAACTTGGATGTAATCTCATCATATTCCCGAACATACTTTTGCCAATTACAAGATTAAGAGAAAATTAGGAAACTTAAGTGTATATAAATTAACAAGGAAATGAATTGGAGAATTGGAGTTGTCTTAGACTAGTCCCATTTTACCCAAATAAAAAACAGTAAGTACAACGAATGCTATATTATATTAAGACACTAAGCATATACATAAGTTTCTAAATGAAGTAGCTATAAGTATAAAAAGGAAGGAATGAAATAGTCAACATCAAGACTATCTCCAATAAGTTCTTAAAAGTGCGTCTCCAGTTGTTTTAAGAGAGCCACATTTTTGGTGACCAATACAGTTTAGTAATTAATTGTTAATACCTCAAGCTCCCACACTAATTGCTTTGCTGTATGGATAGATACGATAATACGCCATGCAGAAGGGGAGATAAAGCCTTCATTGGCAACCTTATTTATGAAAGACAATAAGGAATTTTAGTATCCATCCACATTCAAGAGGCCCACTTGCATAAACTCTAAAGTTAAACCACAGTGTAATAGTAAAGTATGCAGCGTTATACTATGGTCCATTACATCACCAAAGATATAAGCAAGCATGAACTTTTGACCCAAGATTTCTATTTTTTTTTTTTTTATATTTTGTATAGTTTTTCCCCCATTCTGAAGCAGATCCTCTCAAATGCAGGAAATCGAACAAATCCTTTAAAGCATATCTCACATAGTTCATGCTAGCAGAAAACTCATTTCCAATTATTCTATGTGAAATAACAGAAGTTGAGTAAATAACTTTAACATTTGCTAATCATAAATCTAAAAAGATGTAGGACTTAAGGAAATGATAAATCCAAAGTGGCATTGATATGATCCTGTATAGCTAGAATCAAGGCCGAAAGTTGGATTGACTCTTAAGTTTCATGTGACAATGTAGTTTTCTTTGACCCTTGCCTTCTCAAATTACTGCCAAAGAAAAATTGTTCTCTTATGCAAAACCTAATAAGTCAACAAGCAATTGAAGTCAAATGCTAAGAAATCAAAACTTAATCAAACACTTAAGTTGCATTTCTTGAATATGACAACTAAACTTAATCAAACACTTAAACCGCATATCTTGCATATGATAGCCTATTATTTGAAGTAATTATGGTATAAGCAGAATCATAATCATAATGCATATTAAAACTTCTAATAAATGAGATGAGAAATCAAAACATAAAAATTTTATTACATATGAACATTTTTAATTTAACACGTTTCACATAAACTAGATTAAATCTAAAGCCCTACTTAGTTTGAGATTTTTTTAAGCTTACAGCTTTTTGATGGATCCCAAGTTGGGCTAAGTAATGACTATATACCAAAAGTTCTTCAAGAGTTCCATACCCACATGATGTTTGAGGGTGGATAAGAAGAAAAATAATAATATTAAGAGAGTGCAACTTGGTATAGGAATTCACGAACAAAAATATGGATTTCTCAATGGTAAATTTGAAGTCCTGAACCCATACCATGAAGGGAAATGAAGGCATCAGCTTGACGAGCCATCTCAGCTTTTCTCTGGTGCATGTCAAATACAACTCTCACTTCTCCAACAGTCTCACCAGTAACCTGGAGGCAATCACTCTCCGTCCCTTGTATAGACTGACGGCCTCATACAAGGACACTTCCACAACAACTGGGATCTGCAAGACATGTTTCACATTTGTGTTCTATAGAATCCAATGTTGCAGGAGCTTTAGCCAATAGATCCATATAAGTAGTGTCTTGTGGCACAACAATGAAGGGCTGGATGTATCTAAAGAAGGAATAACCACAAACCACTTGAAACCAATAAAAAAAAAGTACCTGTGATAAGTTCAATACTCAATACACTATCAAGCAGCTTGTTGTGTAGTTCTATATTCAAAGGCAAAGGTTATCCTTGTCAACCAATGGACTAGTAGAAGCATGAGCACAACCCAAGTGTTGCTTTTAGAAAGAACACCACAAGCTACACCCCCCCCTTTTTCCTCCCAACCCCAGCACACCTACACACTAAAGGGGGGGGGGAGGAATGGGGGACCATGAAGGCATGAAATGGAAAGATTGCCTTCACGTTGAAGGAAATGATACCTACCATTTTTCAGCATAGCAAGCTAACAGTGGCCACTTCCTACATGCTGATCAATGCAAGCATAAATAAAACTTGGCCAACCATTCGATCAGCTAGTAGAAAGAGAGTATAAAAGGGAGGAGAAGTGATACCTATCTTCAGAACCAGGGCAGAGTGTGGAGGAATTCTCTTCTCCCTCTGCGCAAGAGCAGATTTTTCTGCAAAAAAAAATTAAAAAATTAAAAAAAAAATTGTAGGAACCGAAGATGAGAAGAAGTAGAAAGAGAATAAAAGAGAGGAGTTATACCTGTGTTCAAAACCAGGGTGGAGGCGGAGGAGATAGTTCCCTCTACTCAAGAGTAGGGTTTTGTTGGCCGAAGACTTTTTTGATAGATAGATTGATAAAACTGAAAGTATATGTATCCAATTGCTAAAAACAACATAAATCAGTAAATAACATAGATATCTTATGTTGTAATAGTTAATCATCTCTACTACCTGGTTGGGCAGTAGAACGAGGTAAATTTTCTTATGGCCATGCTACAAAACAAATAAATGAGTCTTCAATTAACTTACTCTAAGATCATTCACAAGGTCTGACAAAGAAGAGGCCACGTTGCCAAGCAAGGCCAAAATATACTTCAACTTACAAGTAAATTAACATGAGTTTTTTAAAAGAACTTTTATGTATAATCCTTCATCTTACCTGTTCCGAAGTCCAATCAAGCTCAATATATAGAGATTCTAATAATTCATTAAAGGCAATCTTGCCTCCAAAAGTTATGAAATGTGAGACAATATAATTCCCACCATACACAAATAACTTGGCATAAAAAGTAAATTATATGTTCATACTTGCTTGGTAGCATAAACTAATAGTTCATCATCCAAAGTTTGTGATGTAAAAAGATAGAGTTCTCACCACACATTTGGCTTTTATAAAATTCACAGAATTAAGAAAAAGGAAAAAAGGAAACCAAAAGATATCAAATGTCATAAAAGATGGAAAATATATCCTAGGACCAACTATTGCAATTCTCCTCATGTACGTAGGGCTTGCATCACAACCTGTGAATTGGAACATACATCTATGTTACAAACCCACAGTACGGAAAAAAAAAATAAAAGTAATCAAATTGAATTGGTAAAGAGTCCAAATTAATTTACCATATACCAAAAAATGACGAGGGAAGCTTATGCAATGGCCTTAATCTTCACCTGGTCGAATGATCCCAATTAGTCATATATATTTGTAATAAAATAAACCTACAAAAGTCATTTAATAAATTTTTAAAATAAACATATCAAAGTCATTTAATAAATTTGTAACTTACCCAATTGCGCAGAACCCTGTGAGTTTCCTTTAATCGAGGCTTGTGTTAATCAGTCCATTTCAGATTTCATATTGTTAAGCATAGCCATCATTGCTTGTGTGCTTTCTTGTTGAGCTTTCATCTATGCTTGTATGCTTTCCTGTTGAGCTTTCTTGTTAAACTAGTATAGGTTACAACCTAGAAACATAGAATAAAAATAAATAGAAACAAAAAAAGGAACGAAAATCAAGATAATTGTAAGGCAATCAACAAAATACTAAAAGATACTAACTTATTCAGTAAGAAAAATAATAAAGGAAAACAGAAAAAAAAAAACCATTGTTGACTAGTCAAACCATAAGAAGACAGGATAAAGTTATGGAGAGAGAATGCAGGCAAGAAAAAGGAAACTTCCGTTCAAATAGGGGTGTCAACTACTATTCCATCCAAGTTGGTTCTTGTCATGTTAAGATCAGCATCAGCATCATCCCCTTCTCCCATTTGTATAGGTTGGTCATGTTCCTCTGCCACATCACCACTAATATCAAATGTATGACATAAGTCAGCTTTTACAACAAGACACCAACCCTCATTTAAAGGGTCTGACACATAAAACACTTGCTCTGTTTGTCTTGGAAAGACAAAAGGGTCATCAAGCATATTTTCACCGGAATGCATCAAATGACTGAAATTCACACGTGTAAATCCGATGTCTTCTTTAAGCACCCCATTCTGTGTATTTGCCCAATCAACTCAAAATAAAATTGTTCTAAGATTCCCGCAATACTCTAACTCAACTACTTCCTTCAACACACCATATTAGAGTTCAATTCCTGCTGTCACTAACACCCCACTATTTTGCGTTCGCCGATTGGTTTCGCGATCCTTTACGTGATACCTTATGCCATTATATATAACCTGTGTTATTTTCTGCATCCGAAAAAGGTCCATTAGCCAACCATTTAATAATGTTTGGAACCACTTCTCCGCTTTGGCCGAAAATGATAGGACTATATAATTGTAATGGGACAATGAACATTTAAAAACATTAGGTCAAAACCACTTAATCTAAAAGGGGGATCAAATAACACTGATATCATGTCAATTGCAGTTTCAGGTGAAAAGATTCTATTTCAAGGGTTATCATTGGTCGACCATGAAAGCAGAACCTTGAAAAATCTAGTAATTATTATTATTATTGTTATTATTATTATTACATTAAGACATATAATAGCATGTTGGATAACTATAAAATAAATATAAAATAATAAACATGTCTTTAGCCGCGGTTATAAATAACTGCGGCCATATATGTATCTATAGCCACGGTAAAAGATATATATGGCCACAATTATTTATAACCGCGGCAATTGGTAGGTATGTATGGCCACATTTTGTATAACCGTGGCTATAGACCATATCAATAGCCATGGTTCTAAAGAACCGTGATAAGTGTTATACATATGGCCGCGGTTTATAACAAACGTGACCATTGATTGCTTTATAGCCACGGTTTTGTTAAACCGTGGTTAATGATATACAAATGGTCACACTCTCTAAAACCTGTGGCAATAGAGCCTATTTAGCCATGGTCCTCGGAAACCACGGCCATAGGCCCCCGCCCAAGTGCGGTTTTTGCCCACTTTTTTTATAGTGATGATCTTTGAGGGGATTTGCTTAATTCTGTTGACTAAAAGCTTGGCTACGATTTTATGGACATAAGACAATGGTACTGATCATCAAATTGAATCCTCTTGATCAGATTTTGGACTTAAAACAAATAACAGAATGGTTAATCTGTTTAGAAGAGCAGCCATCATGAAAGGAAAAAAAAGTCCTTTATGCTTCCTGTACTAGTCTACAACCTCTGAAGCAAGAGCATGACAACAACTTCTGTAAAATTACCCTTAAAAGTAAAAGACATCAGGGTCTTAGGGAGGAATTGGGTTTGACTCCCTACTCACAAATCACAACTCAAAATTCAGATTTCAGATCAGACAACTCAACTCAACCTTGTTCTTATTAGAAATACCCTGCTGATCTAGGAAACTTTACTTCAGCTTCAAGGAAAAAACCACTGTAACAGACCTGGTTCAGCCCTGCCCTATTTTGATATGTTGTTGACCAGATGCAAAGATATGAAACAAACAGGGTTTGCATTTTGGAAGAGTTCAAAAACAAGTTTATAAATTCGACTTTCATTTAAAAATGTTTGGACAAAAACATAACTAAAATTTCATTTGTTTAGATAAGACATTTGCTCTTTGAGTTGGGGAATTTCACATTTGGTTTTCAGAAAAGAGCACTAAAAAAAAGGAAACAAAGCATGTGAACTAGAAAATGAAGTATTTGGTCCATATAATTATTGATGTTTTCTCATCCTTTGGCTCATCTTGTTGAAGCAACATTTTTTTATTACTCCTTAAGTTTGTTGTTGTTAGGATTTTGGTAGTATCTCAAGATTGAACCCTTTAGCTGGATGGATACCAGGTTGGAAGATCTTTGTCTTATGTTGCTTATATTAATTTTTGTTTATTTAATACAAGAAATTGTCATTCTGGGAAATTTTCCAAGCTGATTTTTCTGCATGCATGTAAGTTTTATTTACAAATGTTTGTATCATATTCAGAAGAAGAGCTTTGTTATTTCTTTTTTTAGTGCTCAGGCTTTATCATTCAAAAAGAATTAGAAAAGGAAACATTATTGGTTAAGCTAATTGATGACAACTAAATTGAAGTTTGAGATACATATTGGGCTTTCTATCTCAAAATTGCATTGATTTTATAATATTGTATTATTCAAGAATGTATAATAATCCAGTATGCTAACTTTTTACGCTAACTTATAATGTCTAGTTATTATGTCTAGAAGTAGTATCCCTGCCGTTAAGTGGTCAGAACGTGAAACCACTGTTTTCATTGAGGCAATGAAAAAAGCTGTAAAAAATGGTCACAAATCCGATAATTCATTTAACAAAACTGGATGGGAGAACATTACAAATGCAATTTCAGAAGGCTTTAAATCGTACAGTTGGGAGAGAACAATTACAAAACAAGATGAATAAGTTGAAACACGAGTACCAACAATTCAAGAAACTACTTGACACAACTGGATTTGGGTGAAACTCAATGACAAAATCAGTCACAGTTTATGATGAGTCCGTATGGGATAGGGCAATACAGGTACAATAGATCTAACTAGTTAGTTGAATTATTTCAAAATTAGATTATTATGAGTAGTACATCTGACATATACAATGACTGCTTATGCAGGCAAATCCAGGTTGGTTGAAATACAAGAATTATGGACTAAACAACTGGCCAGATTTGAGCATGATATTAGGGGATGCCTATGCTAGAGGAAACTTAGGGGTTAACAGAGCTTAAGATTTGGATGACATCGTAGCTTATAATACAGTTGATATTGAGCAAGTCTTTGAATCTCCTAGTACCTCGGTGCATTTGGGCATTAATGACCCCTTCCATGAGGATACTCCAATGCCAACTCAGACCACCACAAAGCGAAATCTTGATAGGACACCCACGGGACGAAGAAAAAAGAGCACCAATAAGGGAGATAGCCATGTCAAGGACTTGTATGAGAAGTATTTATCCATCAAAATTGAGAAAGCATCCAGTACTTCCATTACATCTCCTGTTCATGGTGGGAAAGATGCATCTCATCCTCAAGATTTCAGTGTGAGTGCATGTGAGGTGCTAGTATCCTCCATACCGGATATGTCAAAGGAGACATACTTAAAGGCCACCAGTCATATGTGTGCTGATCCTAGTTGGAGGGAGTTGTTTGTCTGTGCAGAGCCTGTTAAGAGGACTTGGCTTTTAGATGCCTTGGAGTAGTTTAGGGGTAATGGGCCATTTGTCTAATTCTATTGTTGAGACTAATTATGATGGTTGTGTTTAAATGCTACTTTTGATAATTTTAGATTCAAGACAATACTTTCGATGATGGCTACTTGTGTTTTATTTATTTATTTTTTTATTGATGTGTATAATGTCGAACATGTGTTTTGGGTTGAGACAATGTGTCAGATTGTTATGTTTTACAGTTATTTGTTTGAAATTTCTGTTATATCAAATGCATTATGTGAAACTTCTAGTGATGAAGAAGATATGATCATTCATATGAGAATGGAATTATTGAGTGAGGTTGTATATACTCAGAAACCATGTAGGGATAGTATATTTTCAGGTGGTGTCATGATGCATGAGATATTGAATGGGTATGCCAACAGATGCTATGAAGAGTTTAGGATGGTACGTTATGTCTTCCTCAACCTATGTGATTATGTTAGACATAAGGGGAGGTTGAAAGACACGACCAACATCTGAGTGGATCAATAGCTTGGAATGTTCCTATGGATTGTTGGGAAGGATTCAAGTAATAGGGACACCCAAATCATTTCAATCACTTAGGAGAAACAGTTAGTCGAACATTCAATATTGTCTTGATTGCAATGCAACACTTGGCTAAGGAGAAAATCAAACCACTAGACGTCTATATGATACCGGCAGAGATTACATAGAACCAAAAATACTACCATTTTTTCAAAGTAAATATGTTAATATAATACATGTTTGTAATTAAATATATAAATATTTATATTCTTATATGTAGTGACCATTTAATTGTCAATATATGTCATAGCACTATATTGGCGCCATAGATGGTACTCACATCCATGCGATAGTTTCAAGAGAGGATCAAACTCGATATAGGAATCGAAAGCGGATCACAAATCAAAATGTGATGTGTGCATGTTCATTTGACATGCGATTTACATATGTGTATGTGGGATGGGAAGGTAGTGCAAATGATTGTCGAGTACTTGAACAAGCAAGGAATGATCCTCAATTGAGTTTTTCACATCCACCTCCAGGTATTAACTTTATTCTAGTATATTAGATTTTCATTTGAGTATATACGTAATAACATATATTATTTTTCGTTTGTAGGAAAGTATTATGTTATCGACTCTGGGTATGCTAGTCAATCTAGATTTTTGACAACATTTAGGAGTGAAAGATACCATCTGTTGGACTACAATGGGCATAGAAGATCTCCAAGAACAACAAAAGAGTTTTTCAAATATAGGCATTCATCACTTCGGAATGTCATTGAACAAACATTTGGGGTATTGAAGAACAAATTTCAAATTTTAAGACTAATGCACCAGTTCCCAGTGAAAGTTAAGACATCAATCGTACTGGCATGTTGTGGGCTACACAAATATATTCTAGAATAGCATATTGCTGATGCTGAATTCGTGGGGATGAGTGATGATTTAAAAGTTTCAGAAGATAACTTGAATCTGCCACATGAAGATTTCGTTGATCATTCTACAACACAATCAAGTCATCGAAAATAGGACAAAAGAGATGAATGTCACTAGGATAAGAATTACAAATGCAATGGTTAGATAACAAAGGATGCTTGAATTAGTTGAAAACTGAAACCGATAACTATTTTGACAAAGCTAAAAACCTAAATTGATGTTTCAAGTGATTTAGTACTTGTTTTATGTTACATTTATGTATGTGGTACAAATTGATATATTATTATGAATGTCATATATTTGGATGCTATATTAAATTCTTTGATATTTATATTACTATTACAGATGACTTCTTCTATGCCTCCACTCATAATAGAAAATTATGAAATTTGCGGGAAGAGTTGTGCTAAATATACAACCAAGTTGGGTAAAAATATTGAAATTTTTTTTTTCAAGTGTCAAGATTCATGTAATTTTTTCATGTGGGGGGACCAACTATATCTATGTAGATGTGGTAAAGGTCAATGCAAAATATGAACTACGACAAAAGGTCCAAAGAAGGGATAGTATTTTCTATGTTGCCCAAATTCAACTGGAGTAATTTATTTCTACAATTGATCTATACATATAGATAATTTTAGATTTTTTTTTTTAATTTGATGTTAAATTTTAATGACCCTAATCACATCTTTTATTTGATATATGCTGATAACCGTGGATGTGGTATATTTGTATGGTTGAAAGATGAAACACATATCTCTACCATACAACATACATTATGTTCAGAAAGCTCAACATCAACATCATCCACACCACCATCCACTTCGAATGAGTATATGAAAGGATATCAAGAAATGACACTTAAAGGATTAGAGGACCAAACAAATAAGATGAAAGACATCCTCCATGCATTCAAGTCTTTAAACTAGGACAAAAATTGAAAATTTGGGGAATTATGTAATAATTAACTTGGACAAGGCATTGTTAATTCTGTACTTTATTCATCTTTTTGAAACCATTTTTTTATTTGGTATGTCATACTTTATTATCCCAAAGGATTATTAATTTCTAAACCTATTTCAATGTTATTTCTATAATTATTGCCTTAAAAAAAAAAGTTTCTGAAACAAGCATTACCAAATGATAGAACTGTAATTTGTTTGTTCTAAAGCTGTTCCAGAAACAGATTCACCAAACAATCTTAAATCGTTTAAAAACGACATTTTGACACAGAGACTAAAATTTCCATTTTTGACACGAAACGAAATTTCTGGAACAGAAACGTTACCAAACGGGCTCAGTTTCAAAGGTTGGAATCTTTTTTTAGTTCAATTTTGATTTTAAAGAAATTTTTTTTGTACCACCTCTAAAAATATTCTTTATTTCTTGTAACCCCAAAATTTGAAAAAAGAACTCGTATGTCCCTCATTTTCATAAGAAAATTTCTAATACATCCATTACGTTAGAAAAAAAAAATCGTTAAGTGATGATGTTAGTAGTTTACTATTATCTAAATGACCAAACTACCTTTGGGTATATGTAAACTTACCAATTTACCCTCCACCTTAAAACCCCCAAATTGGTAAAGTGCCTTGCCTTATCTCAACATAAACCTCCATCTCTACTCCTGTTTCAATTACCTGCAAAGAAAAGAGGAAGAAGGCTTGTTACGATCCCATATTAGTTTATGGGGCTGATCCCATATCGGTTTCCTATGACAATTGAAGTGGATTGATATGGTCTAGGGTCCCTTCACCTTATAAACCAATTTATAGGGTTGAGTTATTCGAGGACTATATCGGCTTCTCTATTATTATTAATTCCTGTGAAGAAACAATTAGAGCAAAGCGCCACGTAGAGATCCTGAGATCTTTTGCTCACACGTAGAGGATGAGAAACTGAAGAACATAGCATCCTTCATGACCGGAGAAAGATCGAGAGAAAGAGATAAGAGGGGAAGAGCATGTTTAGAAACATTGATTGGAGCTAATGAAAGGTCAGAGATCGGTGTAAGAAATAGAGTCCAAGCAATAGGTACAAGACTTTGACAGTAACAATTATATATATATATATATATATATATATATCCTCCCATTAGCAACCTAGTATAGCGAATTTATCCTCCCACTGGTAACCTAATGTACCAAATTTATCCTCCCATTGGTCGAGCCACATAAAACAACTCAAGGTCCATAATTCTATCCTCCTAATTGGTTCGATCAGTCATAAATTAATCCATTTATTGGAGAACACAATTCGTTAAATGTGACATACATATAAACTTGTTCACATAAGCCCAAAAACGAAAGAAAACCAAACATTTTTATCAATTAATGTTCATAAATAGGTTTTTAAAGAACAATAGTAATGTTTGAGAACTTGATATTGGATTGATCAAAACCGATACTAATCCAACCCAACCAATCCGATTAGTCTAATTGGATTGCAAAAATAACACATGAAATAAACCTATAACCTATGATCATAGCCATGTGACACTCATCCACCCTATTTTCGTTGATTAATTGTTCAATATATTTTAGGGCAAAACTCTTTGCTTTAAAAGCATAATACCAAACTTTTGATTTAATTTTCTTAGTACAAGAATCTAGGTGCTTGAGATACATGTGGACCTCCATATCCTCAAGCCACTTTAAAAAACATTCAGTTTAATGGTTCAACTCAAAGAAGAATAATCTATTCAACATACAAGTGATGCATGTAATATCAGTGAAATTAAAACCAATATTACATCACTATCCATTAAACATAATCAGAGTGTCAATCGAATTACATTCTTAATCTTTGGGTCTGGAATGCATTAATCCACTCCAAAACTACAATGACAGTGGAAGCTCTTCAACTTCGAAAATTACTACCACCTTTGGATGAATAGCAACTTCTAGGTTAAGGTCTGCCTATATTATACTTGCATTTATGCTTGTCTTTGATAATGTCATCTTTGGGCAAGCATTACTTAATTCCTGCCAACAATTTTCTATGTCTTTGAAAATAAAACAAAACCTTTGATAGTAATCTTAGATTTTATCACTTTGGTGGGGTCTATCCATTTCACTACAATAGCTTGCAACTACACCTGACAGCTTAAATTTGTGGGTTATTTAAACATGAACTACATATCATTTTATATGTAAAAAAAAAAAAACTAGCATGTGACTATTAGCAAAATAAACATTACAATGCTCAATTATCAATTACTTCAAGAGTGTCAACCGGAACTACATTCCTGACCTTTGGGTCTGAAACATACTGGTCCACTCAAGTTTATGCTATTACTTCAAGACTTTTTCTAACTTTTGAAAAATACTGTCATCTTTGGATGGACATCCTCTAGGTTGAGAAATCTCCATTATGTTTTCATTTACTTTAACTTTGACTTTTCTTTGATAATGTCACCTTTAGGTGAACATTAGCAACCTTGCCACCAACTATCCTTCTATGTCTTTTCAAATAAAGAAGACCTTTGACTTGTATTCTATTGCAATAAGACTGAATTTTACCACTTTGGTGGATTCCATCCAACCTCATTGCAATAGTCTACAAATTCATTTCGGCAGCTAAAAGTGAGATTGTTTAAGCATGAAAAAAAAAAAAAAAAAAAAATATATATATATATATATATATAAATATATGTAAACAAAAACATGATCTATCATTAGGCAATAAACAAGTTCACATGCTGATATGCAAGTAATGCATGAGCTGATTTTCTTTCATTTCTTCCAATTAAGAGGAAAAATTATGAAGAATCACAAAACTCTCATACTTATAATTTATACAAAACATATCATAAAAGTTGACCAAAACTAGGCTCATAATATATTAAAATGAAGAGCACGAAAAACTGGACTTAACGTAAAAAATCAGGGTGAAAAATTCCTCACCTTTTGCCTGTACGAGCTATTTGAAGTTGCAGGAAAAAAAAAAGTGGGTCAAAATCAATCTGGTTTGCCCAAACCAATCGGTTCGATTTTATGGAACCAGATGGTTCGGCCCAAGTGGGCTAACCGGTTCGGGCATATCAATACCGGGTCCTTTCGGGTCAGAATCTGGGTATTCGGGTCAAAATTTGGATCTTCATCTCTGGTGGTCAACAACCCAGTCAAAGGTCAACCGATCCGATCAACCTTTGACCTGGTAAAAAAGAGTTGGGTCAAGAGCTAACTCACTGCATCATTGGGTTAACTCGGAAACCCTACCGAGTTGACTTGGCGAAGACTTTCCACCTTTTTTTTAATATTTTCTCTCTCCTCCGGTTGTAGGATTTTGGCAACATGTGCCGGTGCATCTGGATATTTTAAGAGACATGTGGTGTACCACCGCGACCATCTTCTCGTCCTCTACAACTTTCGTGAAGAAAGTTTTTCGATCTGGGACCTTTAAGTGATGGTAAAATTACAATTTTCATAATTTGGGACCCAAACCCTATACAAAATCAATTTTTTTTTCTTTGATTTTTCTTGATTCTAACACCATAAGGGTTAGCTCTTATACCAATTGTTGGGATCCTTTACCATATTAAACATATGAATAACCTTATAGTATTTAGAATACGAGAATCATAAAAGAGATTTAACCATGGGTATAATCCTTAAACCAATATCAATAAAGTACTTCATTCATAGATCTTAAAATACATAATCATATAGATTTACCATATATATGATAATCAATAGAGCACCCATGACATGAACCATAAACGGGAATAGAGAAGTATCTGTGTAAGTTTAGAAGTCCCATAAGTATTAATCACAAATCTCTCTCCCATGTGCTTGAGGATCAATCTCATGAATATTGTAACAAAGAACTACACAATGGTAATCCACTAAGATCGTCTATAGCCTTTCACCCACTACTCTTGTGAGGGGAGTTCATGCTTCTAAAATCATAAAGGTGTTAAAGTGACGGCTGCAGAGACCTTTAGCTTTTATTTATAATAGAATCCCTAAGACCCTAATTCATTCCCACAATAAATTGGGCTAGGAGTTTCCTAATCAGAGTGGGTCTATAATTGCTTGGGCCCAATGGATCAATCGGTACCAATTAAACCCACATAAAAATCCTAACGGGTTGTCTTAATATCCCTATGGATTATACCACTCTCTGCCCATGTGTGGAAGCAGTGGAGCCCACGTGCAAAACCTATGCAAATCTCTAATCTCTGTTACCATGTCAATGGTGAAAGATCACTCCTATAGAGATGATTCCTGAGATCCCCATATTCCATATACTCATACCCCAAAATAATCTCATCCCTTTCCTTGTAGAACCCAATCATGGAAACCACTTGTCTATGCTTGAGCTTTGATAGGATCTCAATCTATGTCTCCAATGTTTCCAGGCTTGGTTTAAATTGCGGACGGCTACAGTTGAATGCTACTACAATCCCATCATTCATTACACCCTTGTAAACTCTTGCAAAGCCACAACGTCCAATCGTCGATGATTCATCAAAATATTTTGTTGCAGCTCGGATCTTTGCTATTGTGAACTGATTACCAACTCTATCAGTAGCTATGAAGCCATGAAGGTCGAAACATCCTCCGAGGACTTTTGATACTACAACAATAGTGTTATTGTTTCTAATGGGCCCATTAAGTAGTGGGCGCCATCCAAGGGACTTGTCTTTCACAGGACATGTGTTTTTTCTCTGCCTACATAAAGATGCATGACTAAGGATAGAAGCTTTATCTGTTTTCAATTTTTGTAATATAATTTTCCACTCTTCTTTGCTGCTTATGTTCGATAGGCAAGACCCCAACATCTCTAGAGTTGATGGCAACCCTCTAGAATAGCGTACCATATCATGTGAAAGTTGCATATAATCTTGAGGAGGTTCATCCATCGTAAAGGTGTGCAGACTAGATAGTTGAAGGGATTCTTCAACGTCCAGCTCATGAGGCCAATAAATTTTATCTTTATCAATTTTAGCCACATTCAAGATGATTTCATCTTTGGTTATCATTATGACCCACTTCCTTGACCAAACCAATTGAGCTCATCGGCCGAAGCATCTACCTATTCTTTACTATCCACATCATCAAGAACAAGAAGAACATTTTCTTTGCAAAGTATGCATTTAATCAATTTTTTTCCCCTATGATGATGACCTATGTCAAAGCCTATTTTGAAGATATCTTTAAGAAGTCGCTTTTGCAAAGATGCAAGGCCCATGTATCTCACTGCTTGTTTGTTAACATCTGAAATAAAACTATGCCTATTGAAGGTTGAAAGGATGCGATTATAGACAGCCTCAACAATTGTTGTCTTCCCAATGCTACTTCTACCATAGATTCCTATGAATTGAACATCATTGGAACCAATCCTTAATAAAGATAATACATCTTCTACACGTGAATCTATACCAATAGGGTATTTACATTCATCCAAGTGCATGTTATTGACCAGTTCATCCAGAACCTTTTTGGCGACTAATTCAACTATCTCTGGTTGATCCCTACAATAATTTTCATATTATAAATAAAATCACAACACCTAATGAGATGAAAATATCTTATTAAAAAAAAAAAAAAAAAAAGAACATGTATGAGTTAAAACTAGAAATATGTAGCCTTACTTACGAAGTATGGATGTGGCAACTTTTGATTTAAATCATATACACTTAAATGCAAATATCATTGGTGTGATAATAGAGCATCAAGACAACCTAAGTTACTAATTGATACCAATGTTAAGCGACTTGGAGCTATTAAATATCCTAGATTGTAGGAGGAAAACCGAATCACTATGATCAACCTAACAACCTTGGTTTCAAAGAAGGTAGAAAATTCTTGATGTTGGGTTTGAAATGTCCTATTTCTTGAAAAAAATTTAACCACTTGAGATACGCATGGTCAGCCATAGGTGTTGCATCAAATCAATTATAACTATGGTTGATCCACAAGGCACCCCTAATCCAATGTTGCACCAAATTCCATCTCTATCGAATAGGTATGGATAATTCCTTCTCGCTATTATTTGTACTTAATACTATGACCTTGTATTCTTGTTTCCTATTCAACATGATTAGAAGAACTCATTATAAACAACAATGTATAGAAAAATGAATGGAAATATTTTTATTTAGACAAATAAATATTTCCCTTTTGTGTTTAAATTTTGTGGGGTAGAGAGAGTTGACACTTACTGATTTTTGTCAACAACTTCTCCTGTTAAATTCCCTACCCCTCTCAAAGCTTTCCTCAAACTCTCTACGATATGTGTCTCAAAATTCTTCTCGTGCTCTTGAAATGCTTTTTCAGAACATCCAGTCTGATTCCGAACATGCAATGGATCAACGTGGAAGAATATGGGTAAGACCAGTTGACAGTTGGATTCGCGGCACTGAAGAATTTGAGCAAGTTCCAGAAGGCACCATTTGGTGTTGGCATAACCTTGGGAGAAGAAAGGGATAGAGATTTTGGAGCCATTGATCGCTCTAAGTAAGGCTGGTCCAACGGCTTCTCCAGTTGACAACTTTTCACTATCAATGAACACATCGATTCCTCTATGTTTCAGACCTAAGTTAAGGAAGGCAGTGAAGTTATTATGAGTATCTTCGCCCCTGAAGTTGAGGAACACATCATAACTAGAGTATCCGGTTGTGAAGATGGAGGTGGATGAAGAGGTCTTTTCTTTCTCAAGGAACTCTCTTTCAACAATTAGGAAGCTGTGTGTTGTTGACTCAACGAACTATATAAGGGAGGTCACCTTCCTCTCCAGCTACAGCCTCCAACCCCGGACCACAACCCATGGATGGTGTGAGAAGGGATTGGAGGGTACACCCGGTTGGACCGGATTGGCTAATCATCTAGTATAGACTTTATTCTAATCTAAGTTGACTGTTCAAAGGAAAGTATTAGTCTGATTCCACATCCACGTCGCTCTACTGTGGAAGGTAGGTCTGACCTTTAAAATCGTTGACTAAGGTGTCAACTTAGAATTTAAAGCGAAAACCAAAATCGCTCTTTAAAATGGAATCGGACCAAAGGAAATTGATTCGGTTTTAGTTTCAAAGATTGGGATTTTTTTTCTCCGTTGGATCAATTTTGATTTTATGACTAAATCATTAAACTTAACCAAATTAACTATGTTTAAATCGAATACAATATCGGGTAAATTCATGTGGACGGAAAATTCTATTCTTTTTTAATGCTTGAAAAAGGTTTGGTGCATTAGGTTTCTCTAACATATTACCGTAATTTGGTTTTTTGGGGGGGGGGGTGAATGTGTAAAAGTTGGTCCAAATACCTAAAAGCTAAAGTAGAAATATAGGACCTAAACTTTATGTAAAATCAAATCATATACGAAACCAAATTAAAAATAAATCAAACCAAATTGATTCGATTTTGATTTTTAAAATATATTCTTATTCTCAATCCGATTTTGATTTTTACATTATTATCTTAAACCAAACCGAAACCAATCAAATAACCAATATCAAACTGAAACATTCAAGGAGCTCAAATCAGTTCAGGTTGCCAAGAAAGTCATCACGGTGAAGGATTCACCCCCCCCCCTCTTTTTCTTTTCCCTATTTAATACTCTCCATGGCATTTCAAAGAATGTTTTCATAGTTTTGGCTCACAAATGTTGGATTTATTTATATTTAGTGTCAAAGTTTCTAAATATTTCTCATGCCAAGATGGGTGTGGGGCATTTAAAAACCTTAAGGATAGTATCTTTCTGATACAACTTAACTCAAATTATGTTTGTTCCTGATTCAAGAAGGATTACTATGATGCTATGAATTCGTACATCATTCAGTGCAAATACAACATATCCAGAGAAGTCTCATACTCAACCCATATTTCTTTTACTACAACAAATAGCAAGCAATTGCTCTATTTCTAGTGAAAACTTCCATGACATATGGGTTGTGAATACAACAAATCAGATATATATGATGCATAAATGTATAGGTTTGCTAGTGAATATAGTAAAACTGGAATTTATTTAGACTGAGAGAAAAAAAAATTACTAAAAGTAGCATCATTGAGCAAAAGATAGAACAACGATTTTGTATTTGATCAGAGAACAGACATATGGAACAGCTAAATATATATTGGATGGGTCTTTTGAAGTACACATTCATCAAACCTAATCTGTTCAACTAAACAACAATCATGAAAAAAAGAGAGATCTTCAGTATTCGTAAGAAACTTCCAAAGTTCCCATGGGCTATTTTTTTAGTGAAAGAAATTTAAATAGAATGTAAACATCTGAATCCAGTCATAGAAAACTGTCTCTTGTTCTCACCTACCTGAAGGCTTTACCAGTTCAAGGAAGTCATCGCACAGTATTGTACCCAACTAGTAGAATTAGAGGCAAATTCAGTTCTGATCCTTGAATCATTGTACCCAACTGTATCATCCAATGAGGAGGTGCTGGAATCTTCCTCAGCAGTAATAGTACTGCTTATTAACCAAGCTTCATGAAGTTGCAAGACATACTCTAAATCCCGCAACACTTCCCCCATTGTGGGTCGATTCTTACCCTCCATGGAAACACATTTCTTTAAAATCTTCCCAAATTTCTTCAATGATTTTGGAGAGTAATTCCCACAAAGCCGTTTACCTACAAAGGTTTCAAGTGATTCCTGTTGGAGTGCCCATTCTGCAAGGTCGAAGTCTGCACCATCTAGTAAGCGTGGATCTACAACCGGTCGACCTTGAACAATCTCAAATAGTACTGCACCAAAAGAATAGACATCAGTTTTTCTAGTCAATTGCCCTCTTTCCATGTATTCTGGAGCCATATATCCGTAGGTTCCCTTTATAGTACAAGTTATTTGGGCATCATCAAATGCAGAACCTGTTCTTGACAACCCAAAATCAGACATCTTTGCTATAAAGTTCTCATCCAATAATATGTTGGCTGTCTTAACATCCCCATGGATTATACCACACTCTCCCCATGTGTGGAGGTAGTCGATCCCACGTGCAGCATCTATGCAAATCCTTAATTTCTTCTTCCATGTCAATGGTGGGAGATTACTCCACTGCTTCCATGTCAATGGTCGGCAATAATTCCCATAGAGATGATTCTTGAGATTCCCATTTACCATATATTCATATACCAAAATCATCTCATTCTTTCCCTTACAGAACCCAATCATGGAAACCACATTTCTATGCTTGAGCTTTGATAGCATCTCAATCTCTGTCTCAAATTCTGCCAGGCCTTGTTTAGATTGCGGATTGACACGCTTGACTGCTGCCAGAGTCCCATCATCCATTACACCCATGTAAACTGTGCCAAAACTACCAACTCCGATTATCAATGATTTATCAAAATTCTTTGTTGCAACTCGGATCTCTATTATTGTGAACCGCTTACAGACTCTATCAGTAGCTGTAGGGCCATTTAGATCCAGACATCCTCTGAGGACTTTAGATACTCTAGCACTAGCGTTGCTGTATCCAATGGTTCCATGACATAGTGGGCGCCAACCAAAGGTGGAAGATGTGTTCTTTCTCCGCTTGCGTGAAGATACAAGACCAGCAATAGAAGCTTTACCTGCTTTCAATTTTCCTAATGTAATTTTCCACTCTCTTTTGCTGCTTATGTTCGATAGGTAAGACCCCAACACTTCCAGAGTTGATGGCAACCCTCTAGAATAGCGTACCATATCATGTGAAAGTTGCATATAATCTTGAGGAGGTTCATCCATTGAAAAGGCATGCAAACAAAATAGTTGAAGAGATTCCTCATGGTCTAGCTCTTGAGGCCAATAAATTTTATCTTTATTAATTTTAGCCGCATTCAAGATATTTTCATCTTTGGTTGTTATTATGACCCTACTTCCTTGACCAAACCAATTAGGCTCACCAACCAAAGCATCTACCTGCTCTTTACTATCCACATCATCAAGAACAAGAAGAACACTTTCTTTGCAAAGTATGCGTTTAATCAATTTTTTTCCTCTATGACGATGACCTATGTCAAAGTCTGTTTTGAAGATATCTTTAAGAAGTCGCTTCTGCAAAGATTCAAGACCCATGCATTGCATTGCTTGTTTGTTAACATTTGAAACAAAACAATGCCTATTGAAGGTTGAAAGAATACGATTATAGACAGCCTCAACAATTGTTGTCTTCCCAATGCCACTACAACCACAGATTCCTATGAATTGAACATCATTGGAACCGATACTTAATAACGATAGTAGATCTTTTACACGTGAATCTATACCAATAGGGTATTTGCATTCATCCAAGTGTGTGCTACTGACCAATTCATCCAGAACCCTTCTAGCAACTAATTCAACTATCTCTGATTGATCCCTACATTCAATTCATATAAAAAAAGAAAATCACAATCACACAATGACTAATGAGATGAAAATGTCTTGCAATAAATATATATATATATATATATATATAAATTTTAAGTTTAATGAAATGGAAATTAATAAGAAATAAACACTAGCTAGTGAAATTTTAGTATGAGTAAAAATTGATAATCTACATCCTCATATACGAAGTCAGGGTGTGGCGGCTTCAACTCAAAAAACATTGGAGTGATAACAGAGCATCAAAATAACCTAATTTACTATTTTAGTTCAACAATAAGCAACTTTCAGCTATTAAATATCTTACATCATATGAAGAAATTTGAATCTCTTTGATCAACCTATCAACCTTGAGCTTCAAACAAGGTAGAAGATCGATGCTTGATGATATGTTAAACTGTGTTTACAATGTTTTATTTCTTGAAAGGGAAAAATCTAGGTACACCGCCCGCGTGTTGTGCACTAGCTGGTGCTTTGTTTATCTCTCTTTACCTCCCCCTTTTGAAATGACTCTTACCCTGTATGATGCACTGTCCGACACCTAATTAGTGCCACCCACTAGCACTTGGCATACTTATTCTTCTCCCTTCTTGAAAAATCTTGAACCACTTGAGATATAAGGGTAAGGGTTGATACTGTCGATTAATCTAATCCAAACCATTTCACCAAATTTTCTTTGTTTGTCAGAGAAGTAGGGATATTTCCTTCTTGTTAGTGTTTGTTCTTTCCACTATAAGCTTGTATTCTAATTTCCCATTCATCAAGCTTTGAAAAATTCATTATAAACAATAAATGGATAGAAATGAATGACAACATTCTTATGTCATAAATAGGGAAAAGGCAGGAATGAGCATCTGCTCCTCCTATATGATGCCCATGGCTCATGCCATGCCCCATTGATGCTGTCCACTAGCTTGCCACACATGGGTGGTGTGCCTATTCCTCTCCATCATAAATAATATTCTTTTGTTTAAAGATCTTGTCTCTTTAAACAAATTTCAGTGATAATATTTAATTTGGATATGGTATGTAAATCAGTTAAATTTATTATGAAAGATTAAGAATTAAACATTATTGGGAGGGAGGAGGAGGAGTGAATGGGAAAGGTAAAGGATGAAGTGGAATTGACTAATGAAGTAAACAGAAGATCTATTAAGTTTCAGATACGAAAATGAGACTACCTCGAGAATAATTTTTTGGGATTGAGACTTACTTGTTTTTATCAATAACTTCTCCTTTCAAATTTCCTATCTCTCTCAAAGCTTTCCTCCAACTCTCTACCATATGTGGCTCATAATTCTTCTCGTGCTCTCGAAATGCTTCTTCAAAACTTCCGGTCTGATGCCGAACATGAGACGGCTCAACATCAAAGAATATGGGCAAAACCAGTTGTTTGCTGGAGTTGTAGCATTGAAAAATCTGAGCAAGTTCCAGCAGGCACCATTTGCTGTGAGCATAACCTTGGGAGAAGACAGGGATGGAGATTTTGGACCCAGCAATAGCTCCAAGTAAGGCTGAGCCAATGGCTTCTCCAGTCCACAACTTCTTACTGTCAATAAATACATCAATTCCCCTGTCTTTCAAAACCAAGTTGAGGAATCCAGTGAAGTTATTACGAGTATCTTCGCCCCTGAAGTTGAGGAACACATCATAACTAGAACATCCAATTGTGAATGTGGAGGTGTTGGAAGCCCAATCTAGTGCAGCCATAACTTTCTGTAGTTGCAGAGAAGAAAAGATGCTCAAATTATTGTGCCCTTTTCTCCCATGGAACTATCTCTTGATTAAAAGAAAAAAAAAAAAAAAGGTTTTTCATAGGAAAATTTTGAATTGACTCAACTTCCTTCCACGAAATCATGGTTTAGACTTCATTAATATAGAATTCAGTAGCTTTGTTGGTGTCCAAGTTGATTGCCAAAGGAAAGTATTAGACAGCTTCCGCGTGCCTCTCAGGAAATAACAGACCTCGGAAGCGCGTCGCTCCACCATGGAAAGGATGTTAAGTCTTGACTCCTGAGTCTCCTGACCTTCAAGGTCATGTGGATAGAGTTGTTTTGGGGGTAGCTTTTTGTTTGGGGCCTGCATTGATAGAATTGTTTTGGCCTTTTGGTGTAGCTTTATGCTGGTGGAACACTACAGAATCAGACATGGTTGGTTGGAGATTGG
The DNA here is from genome assembly GCF_013358625.1 of Macadamia integrifolia. NCBI lineage: Eukaryota > Viridiplantae > Streptophyta > Magnoliopsida > Proteales > Proteaceae > Macadamia > Macadamia integrifolia. The sequence goes on along the minus strand of NC_056561.1, from coordinate 41,861,078 downwards.
ACCCACAAGGCCAAACCTTCTGCTGTATTGTTGAGAGAAAGGAATGCATCTCAATGGGCCAGACCCTGGATATATATATATATAATACTCTATTCTATACAAACACAACATTCAAATCTTATCCCAATTTAATGGGTCGGTTACATGGGAATTTCTAGCAAAGACGAGCACAAGGATTCATGCAAGTTAAATGACTTTCCAGAGTTTATTGGGTATCTGAAAGCCTCTTTAGAGTTTATTGTTTCTGTTGATCCTTTGATTTTGAATGATCAATTAGACTTCTGTCTTGATTTCTTCCTAATTAATAGGAATTTTTTTGAGATTTATTGTTTAGAAACAATTCTTGCATGGCTGCTTCCCCCTATTCAGATCTAACCAAACATATATCCTTCAAGGAACAATAGAAACATGGAAATAGTCCAAAAGGCAAATGGATGCTTATAGATTTTCTAATTATGGCTTGCTTCCTAACAATATGACAAACAGTAAACAGGTCGATGAACTCATAGTGAGATATCTCCCCTAAACTAACCCCAAACAAGAATGACAAATTTAGGGAAAATTCTTGGAAGATTTATAACCATATTTCCATCATGATAATGCAAGGTAACCCTTACATAATCTTGAAAGTAGAATAGTAATTTGAACTTTCCTTAAAACAAGAATGTGATAATGAATAGGCATTTTTGTGTCTCAAAGTTAAAGGTGAAACTAGAGATAATCGGTTTTGGTTTTGGAAAGCGAAATTTCATTTGTTTCGATTATAGACTAAAAAACATCGGTTTGAACTGAACTAAATTGAATGAAGTGTAACCCTTATAAGCCGAGTATTAACCGAAACTAAACCATACTACATTGCAATCATGTGTCTTTGTTGAGTTATCATTGCGTTATTTCATCTTTGTTAACCTTCAAACATCGAACTTTGTTGCATTCTGCCGCATTTTAAAGATCTCAACTAAGCTTAATGAAAATTCATATTAGGTCGTTTCTTTCTTTTTAAAAAGATCCAAGTTGTTAAAGAATGAATTTTTGATTGATTCACACCTCAATTCGTATGAATTCATTGTAGTGCATCACTCATGTATGGTACCAAACTCGTAAAACTACTCACTGTAAGTAGAGGAAGATGGATGTCCATGCCAGCATCTGACGGTTATTCAGTGAATCAATTTAGGATGGGTAAATGCATGAAGGAAAAAGAAGATGATCATTGACTATTAAGTAGGGGGCCAAAGACACAGAGGGTTGCAGAAGCCAATTTTGAAAGCGGAAATGCATACATATACATATATACGACATGGAGATCTGATAAGCATGTAAACAGTCTATATGGAGCCTTACAAAAAAAACAAAAAAAAAAACAGTCTATATGGAGACAAGTATAGAATACATGGATCTAACAACTTTTTCTCCAAATATTACTATAAGAAAGATATTAGTCCGGTAGGCCCTATGACCCTACATCTGTATGGATTAGGTCATATTAAGGTTGAATAAAACCATTCAACTTTCACTAAAAGTAATGAAGAGCACTAAACACCTCGTATAAGTGGCCCCAACGAGGTAAGAGGAGTCAAACTCAGACCACACGCTTTCTAAAGCGAAGATCCCTTACCAACTCAACTACCCCCTTGGGGTTTTAATATTTCTTACTACGTTCCCTATACAAATAGCTACATTAATTGGTGAAAACATCTTCTGCAACGGGTGCGACCATGCAGTGAGCATTGGATGGCCGAGACGATCTCAGGGCACGTGTTTGGATGCTCTCAGCCATCCGATGCTCATTGCACGGCTGCACCCACTGCAGAGAATAACCACTCCATTAATTGTGTCAATATTTGCTCATCTTTTTCAGTTTGTGTGATGCTATTTTGCAGGTGCCATTTCTAGCCCATAATTTTAGTATCAATTACCATCTACATGCAATTTGTGTAAATCAATGGTTCTGATGGAGGATTCTCAGGTGATTTCAAGCCCTATGGCATTAATTTTACCACCTACAATTGGTCAGGAACAAAAGGTTCTAAGGTTATTTATGTAAATCCATATGTAGAGTAGGTAGTATAATTACTAGAATATCCTCAGATACTTTTTCTGTTCGTGTAATTGATCAAATAACTCACATGCAAGTTTTAACCTTCTCCATCCCTTGGGCCCATTCCCAAGAGATTTCATCCTCATCATGGGCCTTACACTTCCTGGTCCTTGTGGTCATAGTGGCGACTCTTACATGAAAATTAGGTTAATTAAAATTTTTGAGAAAAATAACTTTGTCAGTCTGGTGTTCTCTATGTAGTGAGCAGGACCAATGGAAGAGTATACGAGAGCATTTTCAGAGCATGATGTTAGAGGCAGTGTGGTCTTTTCACTCCGAGGTGTGTCTCAGCATAGACAACACCTAACCAGCAAAATTCTTTCTAACTAGAATTTTATAGTGACATATGATGGAACTATGATTCACAATTTATAATATCAGTACTTTCATACACAAAAAGTATATAGGGTAAAATCTATAACAAATGCATAATTTTCTAGGGGGTGTCAATTGGTCAGTTTTGGCCAGTCAGGTGTAACCAATCTTCCCCACTGCAGGACCTTGCATTGTGTCTGGCCTGTTTAAGTAATCTATCCTCATAGGCTAGCCATTGTCTCATTTATAAACTAACGGTCAATTATCAATCTTTAATCAGACTAAACGGGCTAACGAGACATTTATCTCTAAATGAGCTCTAAAAGTGTTAAGTTGAGTAAACGGACACTAAACGGACTGTAAACATTTGGGCTGAGTCGAGCTATTAATGGCCCAATTTTGATCTGGCCCCATAGGGTAGCACCATGGCACTAGGAACGAGAGAATGTTGTCAGGCAGGGCTTGAGCCCAACACTTATAATAAACAAGCCAAGCAGGTTTCAAGTTTTCCCAATCAGGCTTGGTTAGACCTGGAATTGACGCCCCTAGTCTTTCCTATGTTGTATTTCAATATTTGGCACGTGGTGCTTTTAGACAAAGGGTGCAAATAGGTTTGAAACTTGGTATTTGGTTTGGTTCCAAGTAGTGTTCATGTGATCCGGAACTAGAATTGGAATGAGTCCCGCCTCAATTCTAAAGATTGATACTCATACCAACCTTTTCTTATGTTTAATTATCATATTAATTGATGGTTTCTTATCTAAATATATTATCTCTGATGTCGTTAAGAGGAGAAAACATGTATTGTTTCTTATGTTTAATTATACCCCTTAGTATATTGTATGAAAACATGTTTTGCTAATCCATGCTTATAATTGTATTCGCTAACTGCATCATACATTGTGCTCAAACTGAAATTATGTGGTGAGGATACTCCCTGTCATGCCCGCACCCCCGGAGAGGTTACTGCACGATATATTAAGTATTACTAGATCACATGATACCCGCTTCCTATACAATAATGCTTAAAACACAATCGTACAAAAAGGATGACCGTTATCGTGCCAGCACATTCGGGGAGGTCTGTGCAGCTTATGGAATTTTGAGATTGTATGGAAGTACTTTTTGTATTACACCGTTGCACACACTCACAACATAGTTTCATCCACCCCCGAAGCCAGTTGCTTAACCTAGCTCGTGTGTAGTCACAAGGACACTACCCCTTTGATACTGTACCTTCGGGTATATTAAAAGGATCACATACCTTGAGTATATAAATCCTATCAAGGAAGCCTGTTCGGTCCTATTGCATTCACTGCATCCTGGCATCATGTAGCAAATAGTCGAAGAAACCCTAGGAACGCCACAAGCTAACTGATTAGATTTGTTTGATATCCAAGTTGGAGTGTTCTTAGGATGTATTCGAGTTGTTGGGGGTATGTTCTTTTCTGAATGGGTTGTCGATTAAAGATTCTTTCCCAATAATAAGAAATGACACCTCGATGATTCAAAGACACGCAATATGAGGAGGAAAAATTATTTCCTGCAACAAAGGTTCTTTTCTCATGAAGAATATTATGCAATTTGATTACGCAGTTTGATGAATTTTTGTGGAAAGAATCGAATAAGTATGTATTCGGCTATGGAAACTCATATTCTCGAATTCTTTATTTATTTAAAATTAAATTAAAATTAAATACTTGTAATGTTAAACCATTAGGCTGAATGTTAATTTTAATATATTTCATTATTGCTCGTCGGTCCTATGGGAGCTTCGGCCTGGAGCTATGATTAGAGCATCATTTTTTTTCCTTACCTAATTTTTTTTTTAATATATTTTGTGTGGAAAAAAAATTCCATTTTTGGCTAAAATGCTAATAGTATGAAAATAGATCCCTTTTTTAATATGAAAATTTTGAAAATAGGAAGTGTAAAAAGAATGTGTTTTTGCAATTTTTAGTAATAACTAACTATCCAAAATTGCAAATATGGGATTGTTCTTAGAAAGGAAGTTGGAGGTCAAGACCACCTCTTGCATTTCGAAAAAAGTTTTCCTAGCTTTGGATCACAAATAGCAAGCAATTGCTTTGTTTTCAATGAAAATTTCCACGACATATGGGTTGCTTTGTTTTGGTAGAGGATTTTCACCAAAAAAAAAACGAGAGGATGGGCTTGGCGTCGACTTGCGAGTGCTAGCAGGTTGCACCAATGGGGAGTGTGGGACAGGAGGGGGAGGCGATTCTTTTCCAAGGGTGGGGAGAGAGACATACAAGGCTGGCACAGGGCAATGTCATTATAGTATTGATCAATGGCCCAGATATCTGATGCATAAATGTATGTGTTTGCTAGAGAATATAGTAAAACTGGAATTTATTAAGGATAGGATTACAAAAGACTACTAAGTGGCATTATTGAGCAAAAGATAGAACAGAGATTCTGTTATTGATTAGAGAATAGATATATCGGATGTTTCTTTTGAAACATTCAACAAACCCAATCTGTTCAACTGAACAACGATCACGAAAAAGGGAGATCTTCTCTACATGGTAAGAAACTCCAAATTGTCTCTCATTCTTACCGACCTTGAGGGTTTACCAGATCAGAGAAGTCATCACACTCAACTGTAGCAGAGGAGAACTGTACCCGACTAGTAAAATCAGAGGCCAATTCAGTTCTGATCCTTGAATCATTGTACCCAACTGTATCATCCGATGAGGAGATGGTGGAATCTTCCTCAGCAGCATCAGTAGTAATAGTAGTGCTTATTAACCAAGCTTCATGAAGTTGCAAGACATACTCTAAATCCCGCAACACTTCCCCCATTGTGGGTCGATTCTTACCCTCCTTGGCAACGCATTTCTTTAAAATCTTCCCAAATTTCTTCAATGATTTTGGAGAGTAATTCCCTTCAAGCCGTTGGTCTACAATGGTTTCAAGCAATCTCTGTCGGGGTGCCCATCCTATAGGGTCGAAGACTACACCATCTAATCGATCTATAAGCGGTCGACCTCGAACAATCTCAAATAGTACTACACCAAAAGCATAGACATCAGTTTTTCTGGTCAATTGCCCTCCTACCATGTATTCTGGAGCCATATATCCGCAGGTTCCCTTTATAGTACTAGTTATATGGGCATCATCAAATGCAGAACCTGTTCTTGACAACCCAAAATCAGACATCTTTGCTACACAGTTCTCATCCAATAGTATGTTGGCTGTCTTAACATCCCCATGGATTATACCACTCTCTCCCCATGTGTGAAGGTAGTCGATCCCACTTGCAGTATCTATACAAATCTTTAATCTCTCCTTCCATGTCAATGGTCGGAGAAAATTCCCAAAGAGATGATTCTGTAGATTCCCATTTACCATATATTCATACACCAAAATCATCTCATTCTTTTCCTTACAGAACCCAATCATGGA